>NC_135560.1:11945097-12127597 GCF_964340395.1 Glandiceps talaboti | reverse complement strand
TATAGCAACACGTAGTATAAACGTGAGTGCATTCTAGTTACAGAGACTCTCTATAGAGACTCTGCTACCATATTCTGTGAGTACATGGTTTAGTAGTGACTCTGTCATCATAGCATGTGAGTACACGGTTTAGTGACACAGCCTTAAGTACGAGGTTTGAAAGAGACTCTACCATGACAGTGTTTTCACACATGAATATATCTTACCAGATTTATTGCCATGATGAGCTCTGCCCGCTTATGTTCGTTAAGGATACCAGCATTGTTACAAACCACGTCTAGGTGTCCAAACTGATCCATACACTTCTCAAAGGAAGCTGTCATAAACAAAAATATGTTTATTTGCAGTCACAGTTCGTGATAATAAGACTTCCGATAGTTACAAATTAAAGTCACTTCAAGTGCCCCCTCCCCCGTTTAACATGTGAATGATTTGAAACATATTTCACTAGTTGAAACCTTAGATGATTGATTTGATTTTCTACCTAAAGTTCATCTTTACCTTCAAGCTGTTCCTTAGATGTGACGTCACATTTATGGAACTGCACCTTGTCGTCTCCATACTTCTCTTTTAAAGTTTTGGCAGTTTCTTGTCCTTTTTCTTCATTGATATCGACGAAAAACACTCCCTGTGATATGCGATATTATATTTAAATAATAAGTGTAACAGTGTGATTTAATGAAAAATGTTTGAACTTGGATTCATCCGCTTTGTACATTCCCCCTATATGAAATAACGAGAACGCTCTTAAACAATCGCAGAAGTAAAGCGATCTATTTATGTACACCTGTGATATGGAAGAAATATCTGGCAATTAATTTTACTACAAACACACATTAGATTTTAAATTGCTATACAAAAGGCGAGCTATGGGTAATTGTCTATTCGTTCCTTACATACACTGCCTCTAGTATGGTTATTATTTTCTACTGGTATTTTACCACAAATATTTCGATCGAAGTTGTATATGGAATGCTTCATTACATGCGTCAGACTGACGTTGTGGGCGGACCGATGACGTCATTTGCAGGTACAGATGATATTCATATATGGGAATGATATTCCTATTCAAATCAGATCGAAAATTTCTCAACGTCATTTTAGAAAATCTTTGAAACAATATTTAGTAGAGCAGTACAAGTGATTAAAAACTTTTGTGTGTTCAATTTGTTTTCCCAGTTTGTGTGTATTTCAGTACCATCGATGACTAAATCCTCTTTTTGTTATCATTCTCAATGTATTGCCAGGAGTCAGGCTAGACTAGCTGTAAGCTATTTCTGGACTCTCCATTTATCCTTCTCTCTCTTTTTTTGTTACCAAGGTTTTGTACTCATTTGATACATTCGGGTAAATAAACCACTCACTATTACAGTTCCAAAATAATTATGTTTGCTACATCGGAAATGATCAGAATAACTTCATTATTTGCAAAGTGGTGGAGACTAAAATGCTTGCATTACAAAGAGTCACGTAATCTGGATGACAACGTGATAAATCGTACTGGTACCGTACAGGGACTAGTCTAACAGTCACGCGATCATGTTTACAAGTATGTCTTCTTGATCGACCCTAGAGACAAGGTCAAATTGTTAAGAACAAATTCATATTTTGAAATTATGTAGTGATACAAACAACGATCACACCAATTGCGTTTAATTGTAGACCAATTACTATTAAGAGAATCATGGTAGTTTGACGCATGTTTTACTAGTAATTATGTCATATGGGTTGACCTTTGAGATGAGGCCAAATTGTTATGTATGACTGCAGTGTATGCCATATGTACCACAGCAATGCCAGACGCGGTTTGCCTGTAATGGGCCGTTACCAATTATTTTAAGTTCACTAGACTAAACCTGAATATTTCAAGATCAAGAACTTTCTAGAAATGTATGGTCTATAGGGTGTTTAATGTAAACACACAATGTGAAATCACAGTAAATTTAGTTAGTATTGCCTAATACCTCATCAAAACCTGCCTGTTTCGACAGTTCATTTACAAAATATGTGCTTGAAAGATAACACTACCTTTGCTTCATGCTGTAAGAACTCCTCAGCCAAACCTCTACCAATACCATCAGCACCACCGGTAATAAATGCAACTTTACCTTCCAGATTCATGGTAAAGGCGAATTAAATTTGAAAGCCGAGGTGAACGTGTTCAGTGTCTGATCACTCTTCGCAGTGTTGTATTCTGATGTGCTAGTGTAGCAAACCCTAAATATATATTACCATGATCCTTTGCGGCATGGCTCATAAGGTTAAACGTAGTCTAGTTCCTATACAGTATCGTTACGATTTACAACTTCACTTACAGTCTAGTCAAAGTTGTTACTCTAGAAGTCCTGAGATGCATGGGATATAATTTAAAATTCATCCACAGCCATCCACACAGTCATTAACATCATGTCTTTGTTAACAAATCACACAATTCTAACCAATAACACAGTCCCCCACAAAGTTAGTGTTTATTGCGGCAGTTGTGGAAAGTCCAAATATGGTATATTTGTCAGCTCAGGATGCTACATATACACTGTTTACCTCAATAAAAGACATTTTTATGTATAAAATCACATTCGCAGTCATAAAATTCGTTTTTTCATTTGTGTTTTAAAATCCTTGTTTGGTCAGAATCAATGATTGTATTCGTCTATTTCATTTCAGTTTGTTAATTTTTCAAGTTGAAATGTTGATTATGAGTTAGAAAATAAACAATTGTACCCATTAAAATCACCACCAAGTCCATGTGTAATGTTTTCATAAGAAGCCTGGTTTTGCTGCACTGTGAAAGAGCAGCAATGCTTATCACTGTTCAATGTCAGATTGGGCAAAGGATCCTGCTGTGTTTATTGTGTCTCTGTTATTGTTAGTCTAGAGTAGAAACATGTCTAGCACTGTGCCATGTGTAGTACTGTGCCAAAAACGTAATGTCCCATGAGTGAAAGTGACTAAGCCAACATCATTTTTGTTATATTTGAAACCTGATTAAAATCCCAAAAGGTACAAAGTTATTTATTAATGTTCATTTAATACTTCTGTTGGATTATTTCAATGTCGTCTAACTACTATGACACCAGGTGGGAATAGTCAGGCAGTTTCCCTGGCTATAGTCCATCATTCATCCATTGTTTCCCCATCTAGATTATAGAGAGTATGCCATAGATACACGCTTTGAGTAATTCACTATTCCAGTGATGGTGGAGGTATTGGTTTATACTTCTTACCAGGTTCGATATAGTTGGCTGTCCCATTAGAACTATTATCACAAATCAATTCCAAGACGACGGAAGTGACTTCACTCACCCTGTGATGTTGAAATAGTAAGATTACATGTATTTTATAATAGATCATCTAAATTTGACAAACACGAACGACTGTGAAAGTATAATTCATAAGTAAGAATGAATCACACATATATTTGATTTTGTGAAAGTTTTCAAGGTTAATACATAAATATTTTGATTTGACTAATACCTGATGGTCGACGATACGTCATGTTCGTTAAACGATGTGTAAAGTAAAGATAACTTCAGTGTTTTTAAACCAGTAAGGTGTTTTGGGGGATTTCATTATGTTTTGTGGTTGTAGACAGGTGTCTAGATGGTAGTAATCTTAGGTACCTGTACTTTATTTTTCAAATTGTTAATACGTTATCCATATCATATTACTTTTAATTCTACTGCAAGAACGTCACATTTTAGAAGTACATTTAGATGTTATTCCCCTATATTTTTGTTAGTTCAGACAAGGAAAATACAAGTGATCTAGGGGGGCTTTGTCACTGACAAAACCCTTCGATCACGAGTAATTTCCAGCTGAATGAAGAAAAATATTGGAGAATAACATAATTATACCAGCGCCAGTAATATCAAAGACAAATCAGGGAATTGGAACATATTTCGAAAACAGGAGAACCAGTGACGTGGTATACATTCCATACTGTTTTGTTCAACTTGGCTTGTGCATGGTATAATAATCAGTGTCGGTATATTTAATCTAAAATAGTTGTATGATTATTTGAATTGGCAAGTCTAACCAAGGGAACAACTGTGTGCCTTGACTCTCTAACACGATTCATCTTTACACATCAACATAACAAAACAGGGAATTGTTCGTCTTTAAAATACATTGTATTTAGCAAGGTCAAGAAAATTACCAATAAGGGGTGGACCATTTGATATCCTGGGGGGGGATTTGAAGATTTTGGAAGATTTCGGGAAAAAAAAGATGCCAAATTACGTTAATATGTGCACAGAACGTAGGATGCCTGCTTGTTTTAAATATCTACCTCAATTGCAAAGCTGCTTTACATTTTCCATGGACAGTAGTTGTACAAGTTTAAACACGGATGGTTTTTTTCCAATAATATGGCTTAATAAAACGGACTCGTAATTCTCTATATAATGGGCATTTAAGTATAAAATGAAATTCGTCCTCGACATCATTATTACAGTGTGGAAAATTTCTCATACGCCTTAGTGTACCATGATAACGCCCAGTCTATAGTTAAATTATAAAATGTATGCTGACCAAATCGTCAGCATACATTAAAAGAAAAAGACTCAAGGATTTACAATCAAAGGGAATACAATCATTAGTCAAAAATCCCATTTCCAAGTCATTAATATACAATGAAAATAGAATAGGAGACAATACTTCTCCTTGCATTAACCCAAGAGTACTAGAGAAAAAATCTGACTGGAAGCCATTGACTGTGACACAAGACCTGACATTTAAGTACATAGACCGAATTATTTTCAAGATTTTTCCCCTTATACCTATTTTTGATAGTTTATACCACAATTTGTATCGGTTTATAGAGTCAAAAGTCTTCTTGAAGTCTATAAATGCACAATATAAACGTTTTCTATTTGACAAAGATTTAGCAATAAAATTGTTCAAAGCAAATATTGCATCAACAGTACTCAAACAAGGCATAAAGCCAAACTGGGCATCGGTAATAACATCTTGGTTCGATGACAATGTAAGCAAACGTTGATAAATTAAGGCTGTGAAAAGTTTACCTAAATGACTTACTAAACTAATACCACGATAATTGCTGGGATCTTTGGCATCACCCTTTTTAAATATTGGCACAATTACTGCCGATGACCAACTTTCTGGAAAAAAACCTTTATCTAACACACAGTTAACGATCTTAACTAAAATTGGGACAAGAAAATCTTTACATTCAATGAAAAATTCATTCATAACACAGTCTGGCCCATGACTCTTCCCACGTTTTAACTTGCCAATGGCATTCTCTAACTCGTCCTGTGTAATATTGACCTCAAGTTCATCAAATACAATGTTGTGTTCATCGATATCATATTCTTCCGCAGTCTGAATGTCAACTTTAGACGATTGTAGTTGTTTGAAGTACTCTGAGAGCGTCCCCAAATTAACATCATTCTATACTACCCTTCTTCGAACGAGAGAATCTTTTAAAAAATTCTTTGGGGTTGTGTTTTTTTTTTCAAATGAGCTAGCATATCTCCTTCAGTACGCAAATAATATCGCTTACGCTTAGCTTCTAAAAATTTATATTTTCGTTTCTTTTCGTTCAAAAAAGTGTGGTGCTCAGTAGTCTTACTCCTGTTGAATTGGTTGAGTGCACGTTTGTACTCTCTGTAATATCGCTTTAGCTCATCATTAAACCAAGGTTTGTCAGGTACATTACGAGACGATATATTTACATCAAAGGTATGAACATTGCTATCGGGTGTTCGAGATCGGGTAGCATAGGATTTACAGAAAGGAGTGAATACCCCACTCAGCACACTAGTGAAATTATCAATGTTACTATTCATGGTAGCTTGTGAAACAATCTCAGCTTCATTGAAAGAAGTGTGAATTTTATCGAGATTCACTCGTACTGCCTCACGACATTGTGGTGCAAGATTAGGGTTCCAATGGTACACTTCTCGAACTTTCCCTGTACTGAGTTCGTTGTTCTCTACTTGTGGATACAAATAGCTGACTGCCAATTCCACATGTAGGGGCGCATGGTCAGAATATTCATTAAAGTTACACACAATAAATTTACTAACAATAGGGAAAAATGCTGGTGGGGTCAACACATAGTCAATTACACTCATTCCACGTGCCCCCCATTGAATGTAAAGTCATTACTAATGCCACCTGTATGTCTACCATTCAAAATCCGCAAACCAGTCGACTTGCATAAATTAATTAACCTAGTTCCATATTCATTAGTTCCTAAGTCAGGATTTACACGTGTAGGTAAAGTTACGTCACTGTGGTACGTAAAGACATCTCTGGGGTTGACTGTATCATGCAAATTATCGTACCTTATGAAAATATCGCACGTTGTAGTTCGACTATTTGTATCGCCAATAACAATAACTTTGCCAGAAGTTTGAAAAGTTGCAATTTGGTTTTCAAGTTCGTAGAAAATATCAGAGTCATAATACCTATAGAAAGTTGAGCCAGTTGGTGGTAAATATACAAATGCGCAATAAATATCCTTAACATCTTGGCATAAGACTTGATCTAATTTTAGCCATATAATTGTATCAAAATATACATTACACAAGGAAATGAAAGGAATAAACTCGTCCCTAATCAAAATGATAGATCCTCCACCCTGTTTTGATTTTACTTTTAGCCTAGGGAAAACAAAAGATTTGAAACCATCCGTTTGTAATTCATAATCCTTGTCTGTCCAGCATTCAGACAGAAATATCAGGTCATATGTCCGTATGAAGTTTCTAAAAGCTGTGTCAAGCCATTTACTTGCAAACCCTCCGTTAACATTCCATGAAATAATTTTCAAGTCACGAAGCTTAGGTGAGGGCAGAACATTCCCCAACAAATCCTATTCCGTGTCCCGCGTACTAGAAATAGGAGCAGTATACAGCACCCCATCAATATATAGCTTATCCTTTACTAACGCAACCTTGCGGTTCTCAGCCTCAGCTTTCCATAGTATGGGGAGAAGAGTTCTTCTTCTGTCCTGAACCACCTTCGGGAATTGCTCGCCTATGGAAAATGTTGTGCCACGTAGTTTACCGCTGGACTTTCTGGTCATTTCGCGTTGAGTGAACCTTTGGAATTTCACAACTATGGGACGTCTTTTATTAGGCCGTGGTCTTCCAATTCTGTGTGCCCGGTCGATAATCACAGGTTCTTCAATGCCGAGGTTTTCTGTGCAAAAATTCTGAATCTTGTCAGTGCAATCCTCGTCCTCCGTTTCAGGTATGTTGAAGAATAAATGATTATCCCTCATTGATCTGCATTGAAGGTCCACGACCTGTTCAGCCAAATTTGTACTTTCTTGCACGAAACCTTTCAGTGACTCCCTCAACCCGGTAACGGACGGACAGACGGATGGACGGACGCACGGACGCACGGACAGATGGAACCCAATCCATAAGTCCTCATCCGGACTTTGTCCGGCGGGGACTAAAAATCCTCCAGAGCTTCTAAGGGAGACCCCCTAGGACCCCCCATAAGAGGTACACATGTCCCACTCTCTAATCAAAGTTCTTTCCTCCACCTCTTACTGTCAAGATGCTATGAAACTTTATTTCAAAAATTGTTTCCACCTTATGTAGTTGCTTTTTACATGTTAGAGCTGTCTTGTAAAGCTTGCAAATTATTGTCTGAAAGTGTCTGTGAATAGCCTAAACATTGCCTTTAGAAGTAAAAATCCTCCAGGGCTTCTAGGGGAGACCCCCTACAACCCCCCCCCGACCTCCCCATTCACACACACTCACACAAGAGGTGGACATATCCCAGTCTCAAAGCTCTTCTCTCTACAGCTTACTGTCAGATGCTATGAAACTTTATTCACAGGGGTCAGTGACTTTTTGTCGGCACAATGGAAAAGAACACTGACCCACCCCAACCCCATGCTGGAGAAACTGACCGGTCTATCTGAATGTTTGAGCTCACCAATCAAGTTTCCGATTTGCATTTCAGTGTGTCATCATAGCATGGCATAAAAACTGTCAATGATGTTTATTTAATTGAAAATCAAACATGTATGAAATATGTATTAAATATAATTTGTGTGTGATAGAACAGCATCTTTTTACTCTCTGTATCACCCTGTGCGAAAACCAAACAGAAAATTGTGGCAACAAAAGTAGGTGTTCAACATTGACGTAAAAAAATCCGGATATCTCAAAGAAGGAAAGAAAAAAATAGTTGCCAGCATAGGCGAAGGAGAAAAAAAAATTCACAGGCAAGCAGGTGGGACAAAAATAATGACTCTCCACCAATCCTCCAAGCCCCCCAGGATATCGAATGGTCTACCCCTAAGCTGTGGGTGGCCAAACGGCCGGAAGGGAAAATGTACTACGCTCTCACAATTTGTTGTGTAATATTGACTAGAAGTCTTCATTTATACTGGCTAGTTCTACGAGTTTTTTTTATAAACTTGTCTCACAAGAAGTTCAGTGAGACCTGACCCTCGTGGGTCCAATGTCGTTAGAATTCAAGTTGAAGTGTTGGCTTTACCATATCAAATACTTACGTCAAATATCGCTTGTTGGGATCCTTAAGTGCAGCATTCATCTGTTCCTTGTATTTAGTCGCGTTTTCCAAAACAGCTACAGCCATGTTCGTGTCTACCACCCATGGACATATAGCGAGAACACGCACTCCATTGTCTTTTACATCTGGTTCAAACTACGTGTAAGAAAGAAATCTAAAAGACTGCAAGATACTTCGTGTCGTTCCGCCCCCACCGGCTCGTCACAGCGTACGTTACATACTAGCAATTCATATCAAGTTAAAAAAACTCAATAACACAAAGTAAAACTGACAAAACTGATGAATCTAGTATTTAAAACAATCCACAAGTGGGGTACTGTCACTGAGTCATGTTACAGTTTGTGATAAATAATGTGTTTATCGAATCGAAGTTAACAAATGTCACATCCCATTTCGTTAAACGACCACATGCTGTAATCCTTAAAAATATGAAAATAACAGTATATATCTTTTTACGTGAAAAGAAATCCCCTTACCGCCACACTCCTGGTAAAGCCTACAACTCCATGTTTACTGGCAGTGTACAGTGGCATACATTCAAAGGGAATTAAACCTAAATGGCAAAGCATTAAACACATTCAGATGTAAATCTCATCAAACGACAAAACATACTTTTGACTGTACAATGTTGTGTCTGTAATTACCTTTACCTGTACATTCATTGAAGTGTGTAGAGTAGGCAAACAGTACCTTCTCTGAAACGTTCTCATAACAGAATGATAATTTTAGACGCGAATGAATGATCTAATGCATTGGTGTGTATCTGTAAGTTTCAAATACAATGGATGTAGTAGTTTTTTAAGATAAGGTGTCGTTAGACGGACATACATACCTACATACATACCTACATACATACATACATACATACATACATACATACATACATACATACAGACAGACAGACAGACAGACGGACGGACGGACGGAGAAAAAGAGACAGAGACAACGACAGGAAGACAGACAGAGGCAGGCAGACATAGAGACAAAGGTATAACATGGCTTTCTCTTACGGGAGGTAAAGACATGGAAGATAGAAACAACAAGAGTAAAACCTATCATGTACATGAGATATATATCTAGTTCGGACGATATAGATAAGTGTGACACTTTCAGTACGCTAGCGATTTGATAAAAGTTTTAACGTAGTTTCCAGTTATGAAGAGAGGTTTTTGCTTAAATTATATCATGGCCAGATTTTTCATCTTTATTTCATAAGATATGACATTTTGATTTTGATTTCTCTCTGATAAAACGTTGATAAATTTTCGATGATTAACACATTTTTATGCATCACCACTTACCAGCAATCGATGCTGTATTGATGACCACGCCTCCTTTCCCACCGTTTTTTGTTCCCATGTGTTTTACAGCCAAATACGTCCCTTCAATGACAGCAATCTAAAGACAAAGTACAATTATTTTCTTATAGTGTGTTTGTACTGTACGCAGAACTCTTTATAGTAACACTCTTTGTGTTCTGTGAATGCAGTGTTAGTTATAGGGGTAAGTGGGAATAGCAACCGACTACTCAATGCTCAAGTGGTATAAATTTGAGTACATATTTATAGACTATGTATAGCTCTGCTAAATGGTTTATATAGTAGTGACATCATAGCATGTGAGTACACGGTTTTGTCGAAACTCTGCCCTCATATAGCCTCGAGTACGTGGTTTTATAGAGACTTTACCATGTAGTCTGAAATTCTTTCAGGTTTCACACAGAAACAGTAATTTGTATTCCCTGAATTTATCTTACCAGATTTACTGCCACGGTGAGCTCTGCTCGAGCATGTTCATTAAGGATACCAGCATTGTTACAAACCACGTCTAGGTGTCCGAACTGATCCATACACTTCTCAAAGGAAGCTGTCATTAACAAAAATATGTTTAATTGCAGACATAGTTCATGATAATAAGACTTCGTTACAAAGTCACTTCAAGTGCCCTCCCCCTTTTAGCAAGTGAATGATTTGAAACATTTTATTCGTTGAAACTTTATATGATTGATTTGATTTTCTACCTAAAGTTCATCTTTACCTTCAAGCTGTTCCTTCGATGTGACGTCACATTTATAGAACTGCACCTTGTCATCTCCATACTTCTCTTTTAAAGTTTTCACAGTTTCTTGTCCTTTTTCTTCATTGATATCGACGAAAAATACTCCCTGGAAAATGTGATATGATATTTAAGTTATTACTGTAACTGTGATTTAATGAAAAACTTTTGAAATTGGATTCATCCGTTTTCTGCATTCCCTGTATAGGGAATAACGAGAACTGTCTTAAACAATTGCAGAAGTAAAGCGATCTATTTATGTACACCTGTGATATAGAAGAAATATCTGGCAATTAATTTTACTACAAACACACATTAGATTTTAAATTACTATACAAAAGGCGAGCTATGGGTAATTGTCTATTCTTTCCTTACATACACTGCCTCTAGTATGGTTATTATTTTCTACTGGTATTTTACCACAAACATTTCGATCGAAGTTGTATATGGAATGCTTCATTACATGTGTTAGACTGACAGATCAGCCGTTGTGGGCGCAGTCTAATCTCCCTTTCCCCAAACAATTAGGGCAAGCTGATAAGCCTTGACCAATGACGTTATTCGCAAAAAATTGGGATGATATTTAAATCAGATTGAAAAACTCCACATCGTTTTAGGAAATCTTTGAAACAGTGTTAAGTAGTGCAGTACAAGTGATTGAATGTAAACTTAGAGAGGTATATACTTTCTGTTTGTTGGAGAGACGTTCATGTATTAAAAAAGAGTTTTGTGTGTACATTTTGTTTCCCCAGTTATGTATGTAATTCAGTTCCATCGATGCCTAAACCCTCTTATTGTTATCATTCGCAATGTACAAAGCTGGAGGTCACGCTAGACTAGCTGTAAGCTATTTCTTGACTCCCCATTCACCCTTCTCTCTTTTTTTTTGTTACTAATCATTTATACATTCGGGTAAATAAATCACTTACCATTACAGTCAATACATAACTGTAGGAAATGGTCAGAACAACTTCATTATTTGCAAAGTTGATGAGATTAAAATGGTTGCGTTACAAAGAGTCACGTATTCTGGATGTCAACGTGGATGTGTAAATCGTACTGATATAGATTGATACAGAGTCACATGACCTTGTTTACAAGTATGTCCCCTTGATCGATCTCAGAGACGAGGTCAAATTGTTAAGAAAAAATTCATAGTTTGAGATTATGTATACATAACAGTGATCACAACAATTGTGTTTATTTGTAGAACAATTACTGTTCTTTGGAGTACAGTGGTAGTTCACGGCGTGTTTTACTAATAATTAGGTCACTTCGGTTGACTCTGAGACAAGGTCAAATTGTTATGAGTTCAATGTATGCCATATCTACCACAGCAAGGTCAGACGCAGAAGTTTTCCTGTAATGGGCCGTTACTAATTTTTTTAAGTTCACCAGACTAAACCTGAATATTTTAAGATCAAGAGGTTTCTAGAAATATATGGTTTATAGGGTGTTTAACGTAAACATATAAAATTAAATGCAACAAATATGACAGTAGATTTAGTTAGAATTGTCTAATTAAGCAATAACCCCCGCCGAAGGCGGGTATACACGAGATTTTGGTACAATTCGCGACATATAGCACGAGCCGAATGGCGAGTGCTATATGGAGCGAATTGTACCAAATTCGAGTGTATACCCGCCTTCGGCGGAGGTTATTGCTATTATATTATATCAAAATATGTGTCTATTTCTTCTAAATGTGATTCTGTGGTTATTTATATGCCTGAAAAGGCGAATTCGCACGTACAGAGAAAGATCGTCTGTAATAGATCGTCGGGAACGAGCATATTTTGATGAGTGGATACGTTCATGTCGTCCCCCACACACACTGCATGAACACAAACCATACACTGCATTGCAATGTATTGACAAATTACTTTATTTACATCATATAATGCATAACGAAAACGCGTTGAAAACTAGCAACAAAGAAAACGGGGAAAGAGGTCAAAGAAAGTAACAATTTTGTTTGGATATTTACATAAGAACAATACAATCTTGTACACTGCTAAAAATAGATGTCTCGGCCCGCGGCGTTGAACCAGTTGAATCGGAGAAAGCGCGAGACAGTAAATCAGAGACGCGACGTTACACAGTCTACTTTAATTTAATGGTTAACAAATTGAACATTGACCGAACCTGAAACTGTACAGTTTTGAAATAATCCTGACGCACTTGACTGATGGTTAAAAGTTAAATTGGTGTTGCTTGATTCAACGAGAGCAGGACGCTGACGGCTCGTTGCATGGGAGAACTTGTACCTTATCAGCCATGGCCAGTGGTGTTGAAGCCACTGATCGATCGTTGCTTTCGATCGCAAGGTCATCAGTGGAATTATTTGGACTACTGTAACCCAAACTATTGGACAGGATACCTGACATACCTTTACTCTGAAGAAGTGTTAACTTATTGGTATAAGAACGAACACTAGCTTCATTTTTGTGAGTACTATTCATATGCTAGTTTAGGGGCCCATTTTACCACTGCCAGCCGTGGTAAAATGGGATTTTACCACAGTTATTATCCAATCAGAATGGCGCATAGTAGCATGATATAATATAATACCTTATCTGTTTCGTGAGTTCATTTTACAAAATGTGTGCTTGAAAGATAACAATACCTTTGCTTCATGCTGTAAGAATTCTTCAGCCAAACCTCTACCAATACCATCAGCACCACCGGTGATAAATGCAACTTTACCTTCCAGATTCATGGTAAATAAGGCGAATTAAATTTGAAAGCCGAGGTGAACGTGTTCAGTGTCTGATCACTCTTCACAGTGTTGTACTCTGATGTGCTAGTGTAGCAAACCCTAAATATATATTACCATGATCCTTTGCGGCATGGCTCATAAGGTTAAACGTAGTCTAGTTCCTATACAGTATCGTTACGATTTACACCTTCACTTACAGTCTCGTCAAAGTCGTTACTCTAGAAATCCTGAGATGCATGGGATATAATTTAAAATTCATCCACAGCCATCCAACAGTCATTAACATCATGTCTTTGTTAATAAATCACACAATTCTAACCAATAACACAGTCCCCCATAAAGTTAGTGTTTAAAGACATTTTTATGTATAAAATCACATTCATATTCATAAAATTCGTTTTTTCATTTGTGTTTTAAAATCCTTCTTTGGTCAGAATCAATGATTGTATTCGTCTATCTCATTTCAGTTTGTTAGTTTTTCAAGTTAAAATGTCGATTATGAGTTAGAAAATAAACAATTGCAGCCATTAAAATCACCAAGTCCATGTGTAATGTTTTCATTAGAAGCCTGTTTTCACTGCACTGTTAAAGAGTAGCACTGGTTATCACTGTTCTTTGTCATTGGGCAAAAGATCCTGCCGTGTTTATTTTGTCTGTTATTGTTAGTCTAGAGTAGAAATATATCTTGCTTTGTGCCAAAAACGTAATGTCCCATGAGTGAAACACCAAGCCAACATCATTTTGGCTATATTTGAAACCTGATTAAAATCCCAAAATGTACATACTATATTAGTTATTTATTAATGTTCATTTAATACTTCTCTTAGGTCATTCCGATGTCATGTAACTACAATGACACCAAGTGTAGTTTCTCTGGCTATAGTCCATCATTCATTCATTGTTTCTCCATCTAGATTATAGAGAGCATGCCAAAGATACATGCTTTGAGTAATCCACTATTCCAGTGATGGTGGAGGTATTGGTGCATACTTCTTACCAGGTTCGATATAGTTAGCTGTTCCATTAGCACTACTATCACAAATCAATTCCAAGGCGACGGAAGTGACTTCACTCACCCTGTGATGTTGAAATAGTAAGATTACGTGTATTGCATAACAAATCATATAAATTTGACAAACACGTACCATTGTGAAAGTATAATTTGCAAAGAAGAATGAATCGCACCTATTTCATTTTGTGAAAATTTTCAAGATAATACATAGATATTTTGATTGGACTAATACTAATACCTGTATGTTATAAACGAATGATGGGCGATGATACGTCATGTTCGTCCCGACAGTTTAAAGGATGTGTAAAGTAAACATAACGTCAGACGTCACATTTTAGAAGTATACTTAGATGTTATTCCCAATATTTATATTTTTTTTCGTTGAGACAAGGGAAATACGAGTGACCTAAGGGGTCTTTTTCACTACGAGTCGACAGAACGAGTTATTTGAGTGATGAAAACTATTGGAGAATAACATAATTATACCAGCGCGAGTAATAGCAAAGAAAAATCGGTGAAAGTAATGGCAATTTTGAACGTTTTTAGTCATATTTCGAACACAGCAGAACCAGTGACGTGGTATGAATATTTTTGTTCAAGTTAGCTTGTGTCTGGTTTAGTAATCAGTGTCCGTATATTTAATCTAAAATAGTTGTATGATTATTTTAATTAACAACTCTAACCAAGGGAACACTATGTGGCTTGACTATAAGATACATTTCATCTTTACATTAAGGGACCGGTCAGTTTCTTCGGCCTGGGGGGGGGGCGGTGGATTGGTAGGGGGGGTCACCCTGTTTTGGAAATTGGGAGTGGGGGGGGGGTCATGCTGTTTTGAAAATTGTGGATAAGGGGGGGGGGGTCGTTGTGTTTTAGATTGTGATGGAAGAAAATATCCTTTCTACAATGGCATATAGCCTTGTCTGAAATGTGGTACATGTCAATATTTGTTCTTGTCCCTGTTTCTTACATGAATTCTTTAACATTACTTATTAGTTCAAACCTAACTACACATATTCATATACATGTACCGGTATTACCTACCTACCACACTAGTTACAGAACATGTCATGTAAATGCTTGGCTGTTTCACAATCAATGCTTCGCTTATATTGCAGTTTGGGGCAAAAGTGAACTTGAAGGTTTCGTAATGGTAATTTTCCTAGATAGTTTATAAATGAAGTTAATCTAAATTGTTCTACTCGCCATGCTATTGACACTACAAATCACCACATCTCATCAGATTCCAGTTACTATTATACACTAGGTATGACCACCTAAAGTTCTGTAACATACCGGTCACTTTATTATACATGCAATATTAATGCCCCTATATACTAATGTTACGTGTCCATTTTATGTGATATGAGAAACTCATTGAAAAACGTTTTACGTTAGCTTTTCGAAGCTTGGAAATATTACCTCAAAGGTTATGAATAACCTAAACATTGCCTTAGTATCTCAAGCAAAAAACTCCAGATCTGCCAGGGGGAAAACCCCAAGGACTCCCTCACCCCCAGAGGTCACTCACACATTCAACCAACAATCAGATGCACCAACAACCTTTTTACTGTCATAATGGTATTAAACTTTTATTAAATATTTTCACCCTATTCTAATTTGATATGATATTGTCTTTTCAAGATGTGAAACGTTTGCCAAGATAGTCTAAAATTGCCTTAAACTCCAAATCTCTCCTACCAATGATACTACCATTATAGATGTGCTGACCTTTACTACATGTATATAATGATGCCATTTAAACTTTTTAAGAACATATTTCAACCCTTAGTGTAAGTTATAAAAAATAGTTTCTGATACTTGCTGTCTTGTAAAGCATGGATTAAGTTATTGCTTGAAAGGGTCTGAATAGCCTAAATATTAAGAGTAAAAATCCTCCAGGGTTTCTAGAGAGAGACCCCCCTCAGACCCCCAACATGAGGTGGACATATCCCAGTCTCAAGCTCTTCCCCTCTTACTGTCAAGATGCTATCAAAGTATATTTCAAAAGTATTTCAACCCTATGTAGTTGCTTTTAACATGTTGGTGTTGTCTTGTAAGGCTTGGAAATCATTGTCTGAAAGGGTCTAAATAGACTCAAAATTGACTTTTCAGAGTTAAAAACGTCCAGGTCTTCTAGGGGGAGACCCCCTAGGACCCCCCTCACATGAGGTGTACACATCCTAGTCTCAAGATCTTCCCCCTACATCTTACTGTCAAGATCCTATCAAACTATACTTCAAAAATATTTCAACCTTATGTAGTTGCATTTTACATGTTGGTGCTGTCTTGTAAAGCTTGGAAATTATTTTCTGAAAATGTCTGAATAGTCTCAAAACCTCCTGGGCTTCTAGGGGGAGACCCCCTAGGACCCCCATAAGAGATGTACATATTCCCTTCTCAAGCTTTCCTACCTTTCACTGCCAAGATGCTATTAAACTCCTTTTCGAATATATTTACCCTGTGTAGTCAATAATTATAAATATGATAGTGCTAACCTGGGGTCTTATAAAGTAGATGCAAGACAGTCAAGCAGTCCACACTGAGTCACGATAAAAGAATACCTGTCATGCGAATATTATATATGGGGGGGGGGGGTCATCATGTTTTAGAATTAAGTGATAGGGGGGTCAGCCTGTTTTTGGTTTTACAGATAGGGGGGGGTCAGTGACTTTTTGTCGGCCCGATTTAAGAATCCACCGCCCCCCCCCCCCCAGGCTGGAGAAACTGACCGGTCCCTAACATAATTTTACAAAACAGAGATGTGCCCGTCTTCAAAATATTTCACATGGTCCAGAAAATTACCAATAAGCTGTGTGTGGCCAAACGGCGAAGGAAAATGTACAGTAACTACGCTCTCACACTTTGTTGTGTAATATCGACTAGTAATCTTTACTTATACTGGCTAGTTCTACGAGTTTTTTTTATAAACTTGTCTCATAAGATGTTCAGTTAGAGCTGACCCTCATGGCTTCAATCACAGCCTAGTGTCTGTGGTTCAATGCAGTTGTCTAGATCTGTATACAAATTGATATCCTTAGAATTCAAGTTGAAGTGTTGTCTTTGCAATATCAAATACTTACGTCAAATTTGGCTTGTTCTGATCCTCAATTAGAGCATTAATCTGTTCCTTGTATTTAGTCCCGTTCGCCAAAAGAGATGCACCCATGTTCGTGTCTACCACCCATGGACATATAGCGAGAACACGCACTCCATTGTCTTTTACATCAGGTTCAAACTACGTGTAAGAAAGAAATCTAAAAGACTGCAAGATACTTCGTGTCGTTCCGCCCTCACCGGCTCGTCACGGCGTACGTTACATACTAGCAATTCATATCAAGTTAAAAAACTCAATAACACAAAGTAAAACTGACAAAACTGATGAAGCTAGTATTTAAAACAATCCACAAGTGGGGTGCTGTCACTGAGTGATGTTACAGTTTGTGATAAATAATGTGTTTATCCATAGACAGTGGAGGGGAGATATATCGAATCGAAGTTAACAAATGTCACATCCCATTTCGTTAAACGACCACATGCTGTAATCCTTAAAATATGAAAATAACAGTATATATCTTTTTACGTGAAAAGAAATCCACTTACCGCCACACTCCTGGTAAAGCCTACAACTCCATGTTTACTGGCAGTGTACAGTGGCATACATTCAAAGGGAATTAAACCTAAATGGCAAAGCATTAAACACATTCAGATGTAAATCTCATCAAACGACAAAACATACTTTTGACTGTACAATGTTGTGTCTGTAATTACCTTTACCTGTACATTCATTGAAGTGTGTAGAGTAGGCAAACAGTACCTTCTCTGAAACGTTCTCATAACAGAATGATAATTTTAGACGCGAATGAATGATCTAATGCATTGGTGTGTATCTGTAAGTTTCAATTACAATGGATGTAGTAGTTTTTAAGTTATGGTGTCGTTAGGGAGCATTCGTTTTTTACGGGGAGTGGGGGGGGGGGGGGTCGGTGGAATTCGGGGGGGGGGTTGACTTTTACAAAGCAGTTTTTAGAGGGGGTCAAATTTTATATCCAATGGTTGGGGGGGGGGTCAATTTTTACAACAGATTTGTATGGAATCATAGCAAAAAACAACAGAATTGACAAAAAAATGTACAAAACAGAATACAAACATGTCTTTATTCTGTCTGATCAGGTGATAACAAGTAAAAAAAAGAAAACACAGAATCACGTGTTCAAATACGCTGTCTTTTTGAAGCAGGAGAAATGTATTCTGATGACCATGACAAAGTTGTTGAGTTCTCAAAGAAGTATATAGTGCCTGAGAAAGTGGTAGTTGACTACTTAATTCATTTAGAGACATTGAAAACTGTAAGACTCAAGAAAAAGAAGCGAAACCAAGCTAATGCTGTGGATCAACCACGACAGTATGACAGCCATGACTGGAATGCACTGTACAGAAACAGTGAATTACGTAAGCTGAAAGTTTCTGACCTGGACATGTACATGAACAGACATAAATTGACAACTGAGAGAAAGATGCTAAAAAAAGACAAACTGAAAATAGTTGAAGCACACATTGGCAGGCAGCTGTGTCAAACAACACTGGAAAGTCTGAGAGTGAACCATGAGAGGGATAAAGAGGAGGAGGAGAGTGATGAAGAGGATGAGATGGACGAAGACAGTGAATCAGAAGATGGACATGTAGTGATACATGAATTGGGTGAATCAGAGGAAAGTGACTCAGAAAGTGACTCTGAAAGTGATAGCAGTGACATTGAAAATGAACTCTTTCACACAACAAGATCAGGCAGACAGTGTACTACTTGGAAGTCACGGAACTACATGGACTAGGTTTCATGGTCCATTATGTGATATGTCGAACAAACACTCATATAAGTCAAGTGTTTCATAAATCTATTATAAATCAAGTTAAAATTTTTTATAGGGTCACATTTTACAATTGATGGATTTAGGGGGGGGGGGTCAAATTTTAGAAAAGTAATTTTTAGGGGGGGTTGCTTTTTACATTTAATTCATACCTCAAATTCCACCGACCCCCCCCCCCCCCCCCTCCCCGTAAAAAACGAATGCTCCCTTAGACGGACATACATACATACATACATACATACATACATACATACATACATACATACAGACAGACGGACGGACGGAGAAACAGACAGAGACAACGACAGGAAGACAGACAGAGGCAGGCAGACATAGAGACAAAGGTATAACATGGCTTTCTCTTACGGGAGGTAAAGACATGGAAGATAGAAACAACAAGAGTAAAACCTATCATGTACATGAGATATATATCTAGTTCGGACGATATAGATAAGTGTGACACTTTCAGTACCTTAGCGATTTAATAAAAGTTTTAACGTAGTTTCCAGTTATGAAGAGAGGTTTTTCTTTAATTATATCATGGCCAGATTTTTCATCTTTATTTCATAAGATATGACATTTTGATTTTGATTTCTCTCTGATAAAACGTTGATAAATTTTCGATGATTAACACATTTTTATGCATCACCACTTACCAGCAATCGATGCTGTATTGATGACCACGCCTCCTTTCCCACCGTTTTTTGTTCCCATGTGTTTTACAGCCAAATACGTCCCTTCAATGACAGCAATCTGAAGACAAAGTACAATTATTTTCTTATAGCAACCGACTACTCAATGCTCAAGTGGTATAAATTTGGGTACATATTTATAGACTATGTATAGCTCTGCTAAATGGTTTATATAGTAGTGACTCTGTCATCATAGCATGTGAGTACACGGTTTTGTCGAAACTCTGCCATCATATAGCCTTGAGTACGTGGTTTTATAGAGACTTTACCATTTAGTCTTAAATTCTTTCAAGTTTCACACAGAAACAGTAATTTGTATTCTCTGAATTTATCTTACCAGATTTACTGCCACGGTGAGCTCTGCTCGAGCATGTTCATTAAGGATACCAGCATTGTTACAAACCACGTCTAGGTGTCCAAACTGATCCATACACTTCTCAAAGGAAGCTGTAATTAACAAAAATATGTTTATTTGCAGTCACAGTTTATGATAATAAGACTTCGTTACAAAGTCACTTCTAGTGCCCTCCTCCGTTTAGCAAGTGAATGATTTAAAACATTTTATTCGTTGAAACTTTATATGATTGATTTGATTTTCTACCTAAAGTTCATCTTTACCTTCCAGCTGTTCCTTAGATGTGACGTCACATTTATAGAACTGCACCTTGACATCTCCATACTTCTCTTTTAAAGTTTTGGCAGTTTCTTGTCCCTTTTCTTCATTGATATCGACGAAGAATACTCCCTGGAAAATGTGATATGATATTTAAGTAATTACTGTAAAAGTGTGATTTAATGAAAAACTTTTGAAATTGGATTCATCCGTTTTCTGCATTCCCTCTATAGGGAATAACGAGAACGGTCTTAAACAATTGCAGAAGTAAAGCGATCTATTTATGTACACCTGTGATATAGAAGAAATATCTGGCAATTAATTTTACTACAAACACACATTAGATTTTAAATTACTATACAAAAGGCGAGCTATGGGTAATTGTCTATTCTTTCCTTACATACACTGCCTCTAGTATGGTTATTATTTTCTACTGGTATTTTACCACAGACATTTCGATCGAAGTTGTATATGGAATGCTTCATTACATTTGTTAGACTGACAGATCAGCCGTTGTGGGCGCAGTCTAATCTCCCTTTCCCCAAACAATTAGGGCAAGCTGATAAGCCTGGACCGATGACGTTATTCGCAAAAAATTGGAATGATATTTAAATCAGATTGAAAAACTCCACATCGTTTTAGGAAATCTTTGAAACAGTGTTAAGTAGTGCAGTACAAGTGATTAAATGTAAACTTAGAGAGGTATATACTTTCTGTTTGTTGGAGAGACGTTCATGTATTAAAAAAGAGTTTTGTGTGTACATTTTGTTTCCCCAGTTATGTATGTAATTCAGTTCCATCGATGCCTAAACCCTCTTATTGTTATCATTCGCAATGTACAAAGCTGGAGGTCACGCTAGACTAGCTGTAAGCTATTTCTTGACTCCCCATTCACCCTTCTCTCTTTTTTTTGTTACTAATCATTTATACATTCGGGTAAATAAATCACTTACCATTACAGTCAATACATAACTGTAGGAAATGGTCAGAACAACTTCATTATTTGCAAAGTTGATGAGATTAAAATGGTTGCGTTACAAAGAGTCACGTATTCTGGATGTCAACGTGGATGTGTAAATCGTACTGATATAGATTGATACAGAGTCACATGACCTTGTTTACATGTATGTCCCCTTGATCGATCTCAGAGACGAGGTCAAATTGTTAAGAAAAAATTCATAGTTTGAGATTATGTATACATAACAGTGATCACAACAATTGTGTTTATTTGTAGAACAATTACTGTTCTTTGGAGTACAGTGGTAGTTCACGGCATGTTTTCTAATAATTAGGTCACTTCGGTTGACTCTGAGACAAGGTCAAATTGTTATGAGTTCAATGTATGCCATATCTACCACAGCAAGGTCAGACGCAGAAGTTTTCCTGTAATGGGCCGTTACTAATTTTTTTAAGTTCACCAGTTTCTAGAAATATATGGTTTATAGGGTGTTTAACGTAAACATATAAAATTAAATGCAACAAATATGACAGTAGATTTAGTTAGAATTGTCTAATACCTTATCTGTTTCGTGAGTTCATTTTACAAAATGTGTGCTTGAAAGATAACAATACCTTTGCTTCATGCTGTAAGAATTCTTCAGCCAAACCTCTACCAATACCATCAGCACCACCGGTGATAAATGCAACTTTACCTTCCAGATTCATGGTAAATAAGGCGAATTAAATTTGAAAGCCGAGGTGAACGTGTTCAGTTTCTGATCACTCTTCACAGTGTTGTAATCTGAGGTGTGCCAAACCCTAAATATATTATTACCATGATCCTTTGCGGCACAATTTGTACTTTAAGGTAAACATGGCGAATACTATGGAAGCCCACTGAAACGTGTTCGGTGTCAGCTGATCACTATTCACGCTATCGTTCCCTCTTTTGCTAAATAAAATAATAATACTAATAATTTTATTATCAAAATGCTTTAAAATACACATCGATAAATGGGTAACCCTATTAGGACCAGCCTAATCTACCCAGCCCCCCCCCCCCCCCAAATAAATCACAACATCTAAAAGATAAATAGTCACACTTGGAAAAAGGACAAAGAGTACAACAAAGACAGAACAAAATATACAAGTACATCTACAAACACTAAATAGAAACAATTTGAAATAGCGACATTATAAAAATTCCGAAATATGACACTTTAAAAGTTTTTTAAACAAAATTGATATTTTCTGTCTTTCTTATTAAAGTCGGCAGTTCATTCCATAATTTGGTGGCCTCATAAGAAAAAGAGTGAGTGAAGCGTTGACAGTTGGGAGTAGGTAGAACGAAAAGGCCATTAAAACATGAACGAGTGTGAATTTGAAAGGTAGGGAGGTACCATGTTATGGACAGTTTATATTTATTAAAGAGGAATCTTTTACCTAAAGGTAAAATATTTTTGAAATTGCATTTCCTTTGTACTGATATTTAAGATAAGCCTGATGGCTTGTTTTTGTAGTGTGTAAAGTTTATCAATATCACTTTTTTTCTGGCATGGGACCAGATGTTACAACATGTATCAAAGTGAGACTGAATATGGCTGAGATAAAATAATCTTCTAGTGTGTACATCTAGAAACCTAGACATATAGCGCAGTGCAGCAATATTAGTTGAAATCCTTTTACAAATATAGTCACAATGGTTGATCCAGGATTGAGCTGAATCTATAAAGAGACCTAGAGATTTTTCCATATTGGAAAGTGAAATGGGAATATTATTCAAAGAGGGGAAAAGCTGTCATGCGTAGAGTAGTCCAAGAATGTTTTTTGGGTGGAATTAACATAGCTTTAGGTTTATCAGTGTTAAGAATCACGTGATTTTGGTTGCACCAGTTACTATAATAACTAGACTTCAATGTCTCGGTAAGTTTCATTACAAAGTTCCGTTGTTTACGCTACTCATCCATAAAGTTCATAGCTTTGAGTTGATCGCTATGTTTGTGAGGTTTTTTTTTTTTAAATTTCGTAGTCTTCAAATGTTTTGAATTTGTTAGGAAATTGTCCTCCCGTTCTTTAAAAAAAATGTTTTTCAGTTACATAATGGTCATCCAAGACTTACGCATTTACGGCTCGCTGTTTCGCAATCACTCACTCGAGTTATCATGTCAAACAAAAGGAACACAGTTGTCTTTAAAAAAAATATATTATCTAATTTTGGAATAAAGAATGAAAAAAAGCCCAGCAACTTGAAAAAGTCCAATTCCTAATAGAGGCACGGTGACTAGCCCTCTTTAGCTCTCATTCCGTACACAGAAACCATGCTGAAGCAGACGTGTTTATAGTGCTAAAACGCTCGAATGACAACGACCGGGCTACTACACCACGTGATTTTCGTCAGCAGTTGCAAGTTGAATATAAATTGAAGTTTACGCACACAAATTGAAAGTTTGACATACAGAACTATATTTCACTTGAATGGCAATACGCATGCGTATCTCACGCAGACGAAGAGTTCTTGTACAACCGACACAGGATCGTAGTATGTAGACATGAAGGTTATGGCAAATAGATATAACATTTGTCCATTATGAAAAGAGGTTGACGAATAATACAAATATAATTCATCAATAACAATATTGAAAATTAGAATAGAAATGGACGTTTGACGAATACCAGTAAATATTTGACGAACATAAAAAGTACGAGTAACCCCATGAATAAGCCATAATGAATAGCAAAATGAAATTTATGAATACAATCATTGATTTTGACTATACAAATAATGATCTTAAGAAACAGCCGTGTTATTTAAAATAACCAATGAAAACATGACTTCTAAGAATGCGAATGTGACTGAAAATTGTTTTATTTGATATCACAACACATGGCCATATTGGACAGACGTAAATTACGCACGCTACAAGCACGGACAAGCAAAAGATAAAGCCTTTTCCTTGCTTGTGCCGGCACAGAGGAAATTCGCTGATTCAGAAATGTTGTCATTGATAACTTGGCCAAATATATGGCATCAGGTGTACCATTTTACTGAGTGATACGCTATCCCTCTATGTTAGACGAACGACTCGACAAGTCTGGGTAAACATCATACATACTAAGTCTTGCGATATCCATTCTCGACTTACTTGGACATTAAACTAACATGTTTGAGTGACATCAGTAGTATACATCTTAACAGAAAGTAAAGTTTAAAAAATACGCAATAGTCTATCTCTGTAACCCATTTACTCATTTTAGACATGCATGTAAATAGATGTTCTGCATAGATCATGGTCATCCATCACCCTTCTATAAATTTCGCCTGTTTATACCATTATGCCGCTAAGGATCATGGTAATATATATTTAGGGCTCACTACAATACAGATTACAACACGTGACCATTGACCACACAATGAATACTAAACATCTGTCAGACATTGCATACTTTCACCTGGGCTTTCACAATCGCCGTGTTTATGATCATGACTCTGGAAGGTAAAGTTGCATTTATTACCGGTGGTGCTGATGGTATTGGTAGAGGTTTGGCCGAGGAGTTCTTGCAGCATGAAGCAAAGGTAGTGTTACCTTTCAAGCACACACTTTGTACTGTAAAATAAACTCACGAAACAGGCAGGTTTTGATAAGGTAATAAAAAATACTAACTAAATGTGTTGTCATATTTGTTGCAATGAATGTTATGTGTTTACGTTAAACACCATAAGCCATACATTTCTAGAAACCTCTTGATCTTAAAATATTCAGGTTTACTGGTGAACTTGAAGTAATTGGTAACGGCCCATTACAGGAAAACTTCTGTTTCTGGTGTCTGACATACACTGCTCCCATAACATGTGAGCTTGTGTCTGTCGTCAACCGAGATGACTTGATTAATTTTATGCGTTTACGTTTAAACTATCATTGCAGTCCAAAACACAGTAAGTGTCCTACAAAGATCTACAACTAAACACAATTGGTGTCATCGTGGTTTGTATCAGTACATAATTTCTTAACAATTTGACCTCGCCTCTAGCTCTGAGGTCAATCAAGAGTTCTTACAGCATGAAGCCAACGAAGTGTTATCTTCCAAACACATATGAACTCACGAAACGGGTTTTAAGGTATTGGATACTGCTAATGGTATTGTCACATTTGTTGCATTTCATTTGATGTGTTTATTAATTAGAAATAGCGAATGTTTATACCAGGAAAGTGTCGGTATTTGACATTGCTGTGGTAGATATGACAAACACTGCACTCATAATGATTTGACCTTGTCTCAGAGGTCAACCGAGATGACCCGATTCCTAGTAAAACTCTCGTCAATCTACCATGATTGTACTCCAAAACAGTTCTTACAAATAGACACAATTTGTATGATCGTTGTTTGTATCTCTACTTAATTTCAAACTGAATGCCTCCCACAAGGGTAATCACAGGGTTTTGCTCCTGCACACATTGTTGGAATGCATTCTTATTAAGATATAGCTTAATTATCGAAAATAATTAATTACACACATTAATCATTTAAACATAAAAACTATGCCAACATACTTTATAGGACATGCGTGCTTGCTATGGTTGATTTATGTACCAAATTGTTGCGGAATTTGAAGTATGCATTCTTTAGATATTAAATTATTGAAAATAAGTAATTCGGTTTAGTAAAAGAAATGACAAGTCCTTTTGTGTACGTTAAACTATATCCAACGTCTCGACCTCACACAGGAGGTCTTATTCTGGGTCTAAAAGCAATAACAAAATGAACGAAAAGTGAGCATAATAAACAAAACCATCGATAACAGAGGCCTACGACAACAAGAAGTAAAAAAAATGCAAATACAATGTGATAGTGATAACATCGCGGTAAAAAGTACTGCAAGAAGTGGAAGACAAACAGGACCAGTCTGAGTGGAGATGTACATAATTAATTACTCATTAACACTAAAACCAAGGCCGACTGGCTGTATAGGACATGTGCGCTTTGTTATGGTAGACGTATGTACCAAATGTTGCGGAATTTGAAGTGTGCATTCATTAGATATAGCTTAATTACTGAAAATCATTAATTATACAAATTTCTCGTTGAAACTATAGCTACATCAACAAGCATTATAACAAATATGCATTTTGTTATGTTTAATGTATATACCAATTAAATTGAATTTGAAGTATAAGGTTTAGCTTGGTTACCGAAAATAATACAAATTAATCATTAAAACTAAAGAATATATCAACAGATTATGGCTTTATAGGATATGTGTTCTTTGTTGATGTATGTGCAAAATTATTTTGAATTTGAAACTTATATTCCTCAGATATATGCTAATTACCAAAGCCAATTAATTATGCAAATTAGGTATAAGCTACATTAATAAGCTTTACAACAGATGCTCAATGTACTTGCCAAATTATAATGAATTTGAAGTTTGCATTCTTAAGATATAGCCTACATACTATCAGCAATTAATTGTGCAAATGACTAATTAATCTTCACTGGATGTTTACGAAAATCTAATCACTTCTTGTGTTTATCATATGAAAGATGTGTAGCAAGTTTCATTAGAATCAGTACAGTAGTTTTTGAGATATCGTGTCCATAGACAGACGGTCACACACACAGACAGCCAGCCAGCCAGCCAGACAGACAGACAGCCAGACAGCCAGACAGACAGGCAGACAGACAGACAGACAAAAGCATAACATAACCTCCCCTTAGGGGAGGTAAAAATGAAAATTGTTGAGCATTTCATTTAGTGTTAACGTAAATGTAGCACTATTACTTCGATGTAAACGTTAGTGGTAAAATATCAGTAGTTTATTGTTTAAAAGTTTTAATAGCCTATACCAAATTTAAACCGACAAGAGGCAGTGTACATAAGGAAAGAATAGACTATTAGAACTAGATAGTCCTTTGTAACAAGGTCAAACGTGTGTTCTTCTCTTACTTAAGCTTATATTGAGATTATTTAAGATCGTTCTTGTTACCTTCCGTAAGGTGACGTTATGTTATACTTGTCAGTCTGTCTGCCTACTTGCCTGTTTGTGGACATCTAAAAAAAACCTGCATCGATTCTAACTAATCAAGTGAGTCCAGACTGTCATAATTATTTGTTATATCTCAGACCACTATAGATGTCTATATAACGGTCTGGGTTATATTTCATGTCACATTTATAGGGAGTGCATTTCATTCTAATTAATGTATGTACAAAATTAGATGAGATTTGAAGTTTGAATTGCAAAAATATTACCTAATTGTATCATCATATCATATCATATCATATCATATCATATCATATCATATCATATCATATCATATATCGACTGACAGACAGACAGACAGACAGACAGACAGACAGACAGACAGACGGACAGACAGACAGACAGACAGACAGACAGACAGACAGACAGACAGACAGACAGACAGACAGACAGACAGACAGACAGACAGACAGACAGACAGACAGACAGAGATACGTACATATAGAAAGACAGACAGATGACCGGTATCTCCTAAACTCTTTCTTCGGCAGATAAAAATGGATGGTACAAAAATCATTATATTTGTTTCCAAATTCAAAACGTTTTAAGAGAGTCCAGACTGTTATAAATAAATTATATATCATATCGCACTTTACAGGGAGTGTTTTTCGTCGATATCAATGAAGAAAAAGGACAAGAAACTGAGAAAACTTTAAAAGAGAGGTATGGAGATGACAAGGTGCAGTTCTGTAAATGTGACGTCACATCCAAGGAACGGCTTGAAGGTAAAGATGATCTTTATGTAGAAAATCAATTCAAATCAGCCAAAGTTTTAATTATAGTGAATCGTTCAAATCATTGACTTGATGAAGACAGGGAAGAAGCATTGCTCCAACAAATGTGAATGTGTGTAGTGGTTGTGGTGGGTGGGTGGGTGGGTGGGTGGGAGGGTTGGAGTGTGTGCTTGACCTGAGGAAGTCATATTGTCACCAACCGTGATTACAAATTCTTTTGTTTGTCAGCTTCCTTTGAGAAGTGTATGGATCAGTTTGGACACCTAGACGTGGTTTGTAACAATGCTGGTATCTTTAACGAGCATAAGCGGGCAGAGGTTATTATGGCAGTAAATCTGGTAAGACACATATTATAGGAATACATATTACAGTTTACTGAACGGATTACATGCTTTTATGACACCTTAAGCATTGAGTAGTCAGTCACCATTCCCACTTACTATTAAACCCCTATATCTAATATTCGCATCTTTACCATAAAGACTTACTCTTACCGTACAAAAATATACTATTAATTCACTTTTTTTGCAGATTGCTGTCATTGAAGGGACTTACCTGGCTGTAAAACACGTGGGAACAAAAAATGGCGGGAAAGGAGGCGTCGTCATTAATACAGCATCAGCTGCAGGTTAGTGGTTAATTTATGTACACCTGGAAATGTAACATAATCAGTGTTGCATTATTATTTATTGGTGAAAATAGATAAACATTTTATCTACAGGTAAGGCGTAAGCAAATATAGGAATTTCATAGCTTAAAAATGGATAGTTATACAATCTAAAAAATGTATGGTTGTGATATAAAAGAAATGTCTCTTCCAAAAAGGCTTTTAACTACCTTTCGTGAAATAAATGTTGCATATATAGAAATAGTACTTGCCCTAATAGTCCAAACAAGATATGCATCTCGTACATGTGTTTATAATAAACTATAAAAATTTTCCCTGTGTAAAAGAAACATTTTCCCAGACATCCTTACCGTTATGGAGGTAATGTTAAAGGTCTGTCTCGCTGTCTATCTACACGATATATTAAAAAATACTGCGTTTCACATTGGAATATGTCAATTACATATTTTATTTTAAGGATTTGAATGAAATTTGCATCTAAAATTCTCATTATCGTGAGAGCACTAGTCTGCTTTCCTTCACAGTTAAATGCATTTACAGTTTTGTTTACTACTGTGTGAGGACACAATACAAAGCCTTTTCTCCTTTTGGGAGGTACTCAGTTTAGTTGAATATTTTCTCCTGTAGGTTTGATACCCAATCCTTACGTTTCACTTTACTGTGCCAGTAAGCATGGAATTGTAGGCTTTACCAGAAGTGTGGCGGTAAGGTGGCTTTAATATTCCATGAATTATAATATCATTCATTAACTTATATCGTTACACATACTTTAATTACAAAAATATCCTAACTCGACATTTAACATCACTTTCGACTTGTGCACTTCATATAGATACTTCGTTTTGTTATTTTTTATTTAGGATGTCAATGTTTTGCTTGATATGAATTATATAAATTTAATATGATACAATTCTGTCTTGCTTGTAGTTTGAACCAGATGTAAAAGACAATGGAGTGCGTGTTCTTGCTATATGTCCATGGATGGTAGACACAAACATGGCTTTAGATTTCAGGAGAGACGCAACTAAATACAAGAAAGAGATTAATGCTTTACTAGAGGGTAACAACAAGCCAGTTTTGAGGTAAATATTCCATATGATAAAACCAATAGATCTCACTGAAGTTTATGAAAAGTTATATTGTCTGAATCATCCAGTATAAATATATAATAAAATCATTACCCCACATCAACATGTAAAATGAAATTTCAATTAGTGAATCTCTACACAACAAAAATGTGAGATTGTAAAATATTTATCTTGCCCGTTTGACCACACATAGCTTTATTGGTCATTTTCTTGACTGTGAAATATTTCAAAGACGAAAATGTTTTATACACCTTCCTGTTACATTAATATAAAGATGAAATGTATTTGAGAGCGAAGTCACACACTTGGTTAAAGTTGCAGCTGAAATAACAATACAAATATTTTGAATTAAAATATATGGATAGTGATTAAAATAGGAGATACTTTATTCTAAATTCTTCTTTATTTAGTATAAGAAGCAAATATGGATAGCATGTTAGCAAAAACAGACTTTCGAAATACACTATGGTCACCTCAAATTGCAACCCTTTAGACATCTGTCTATGACCACAAAACATAACGAAATCCCGAAAACACCTCACCTGGTTCACAAACTGTAAAGTTATGTTCAGTTTACACATCCTTGCACTTTTGAGACGAACACGGCGTAATAGTATGTAGTCAAGTCAACATATCTATGTATTCATCTTGGAAATTAAATGCCTATTTTCTTAATGTTGATGTTTTGAAAGACATGTACACGCCTTTATGTCCGAGATTCGTTCTTATTTACGGGATTGTACTCTCATACTAATTAGTGCTTGTAGAAAACTCACATGCATGTAATCTTACTATTTCACCATCACAGCGTGAGTGAAGTCACATCCGTCGTCTTGGAATTGATTTGTGATAGTAGTGCTAATGGGACAGCTAACTATATCGAAGCTGGTAAAAAGTATAGACCAATACCACCACCATCAATGTAAATTACTTTGGTGTGCCGCTATACTGGGGAAACAAGGTGGAAGTGTTACGATAATGGAGTGACGTAACACAAGAATGTCATAAAACTTAACATTTTGGGATTTTAGTAAAGTTTCAAACACGGAGTTCAAAGTTCATCTTACGTGATTTTCTTCCAATGAATGACCGCTACGTGACATGTTGATGCCAACGATTTACTAGAATAGTGTTTTACACTATTAAAAGTACAAAGCCTATAAACACAACGTGCCCTACTTTGACATCTAGTGTTACCGTATATTAATTATATAATGCTGTTTCTTTTTAGAATATGATAATAATTAATTGTGTTAATTAAACTCTTTTATTTATCAACTAACAATGTATCAGTCGTGCACTTGTCTCCGTGATACAGGAAACTGTTTATTTTGTGTCTGTATGTGGTACAAGCAGAGTGTGTTACAGGTATATACATATTTGTATCCCCCCTCCCCGGTTACAATGTTGACACTCAATAATCAAACCAACCAATGGTTGGCATCCAATTATGTGTAAGAGATCTTCGTTGAATAAGTTAGTGTATAAAGAAATGAAAATTTTTCAATGAAATGAGTGTGGTTAGGGAATGGGGAGAATTTACAGCTGGGGGGGGGGAGCTTATGAGAGATTATTGTAACAGTTGTAAAAAGAAATTTGTAGACCCGTTAGTACATCGAAAAATAAAAAACCGCCCCACAAGTAACTCTTAAATTTGTGTAACTCCTCCACCAGCCGAAAGCTACAGAGTTTTGAGATGTTCAAGCCCCCCCCTTCCTATTTCGCAAGCTCATTTTTTTTGCAGCCCACATTTCCGCCTTAGAACCCTAAATTATACATAATGATCCATGTCGTAATGCATCGCAATCATACTGCAAATATCACGGTCACCCATCACATAGATAGTCTGTAATGACGTCATCGGTTCGCGCCCACAACGGCTGATGTGTCAGTCTACCCACAGGAGCTTGGAATTGGCCATATTTTTTTTTTTACAAATTTATTTTTTGTTTAATGTTTTCTTCAACACCAGCTTTTCAAATCATTATTTTATTACATGACATATAAAATATATTTTTAAATAAAGAAATAAGTAAACAATAATCAAAAAACAAATATTTAAAAAAAGAAGTAAATATTAAACAAAAAAAACAAAACAATTGTAAACAAATATGTCCAATTCAAAGGCCCTGTGGTCTACCCATCGCCCTGCTATAAATTTTGCCATCAACATGTTCTGCCGCAAGGGACCATGGTATATATTTAGGGCTTGGTACACCACAGATTACAACACTGTGAACATTGGTCAGATACTGAATACGTTCACCTAGGCTTCCAAAATCGCCGTGTTTATGATCATGAGTATGGATGGTAAAGTTGCATTTATTACCGGTGGTGCTGATGGTATTGGTAGAGGTTTGGCTGAGGAGTTCTTACAGCATGGAGCCAAGGTAGTGTTATCTTTTAATCACTCGTTTTGCAATATAAAATGAACTCGTGACATAAACTTCCATGTATTTAAATTGAATCTATCTCTGAGATGATCCAAAAACAAGTAATGATTGCAAAAATAAAATAAAAAAACCATCAAAAGATGCCAGATATAAAGGGAACGCATCCCATAAGGAAAAAAATCCTCCTTAAAGCAAAACTAGTGCCGCAGCAGGTCAAGTATACTTCCAGATTTCAGCCACAACCAGAAAATAACCAGAATAAAGTATATATTAAATTCCCTATTAGAATCTCAGGAGTACAGAAATCCATGATGACAGAACCGAAAATTAGTACAAATTAAGTTAGAACACATTTTGCTATGATTAACGGTTATTCGTATAAAATACAGATACTATGTGTTGGGTTCGTGTATCATGTTAAATGATTTTTATGTGTTTTGGTTGAGGATTTATGAAAATTATTTATTTTGTGGGATAGCCTTGGTAACAGCCGGCACATGCGAACTATTCCTCTCCAACATATGCGTGTTACCATAGCAACGGCCATGTTTTACATAAAACCGGATTTTGTTTTCAAGTAATCTAGGAATGGAAACCTGGGCATTCACCTAAAGTCTTGCTGGGCGGTTTTAACGTGGAAATATAATTAATGTGTGTACAAAATGAGATGAGATTTGAAGTTTGAATTGTAAAAATGTAGCCTAATTGTATCATATCATACAGACACACGTATAGACATACATACGTACGTACATACATACATACATACATACATACATACATACATACATACATACACACATACATACATACACATCACGTACATACATACATATATACATACATACATACATACATACATACATACATGCATGCACACACACATACATACATACATACATACATACATACATACATACATACATACATACATACACACACACATACATACATACATACATACATACATACATGCATACATACATACATACATACATACATACATACATACATACATACATACATACAGATAGATACCCGGTCTCTCCTAAATCCTAAACTCCTTCGGCAGCAAAAATGGATGGGTACAGCAATTATTGGATTTCTTTCCGAATTCAAAAGCATTCAAGCAAGTCCAGACTGTTATAAATAAATTATATATCACATTTTACAGGGAGTATTTTTCGTCGATATCAATGAAGAAAAAGGACAAGAAACTGAGAAAACTTTAAAAGAGAGGTATGGAGATGACAAGGTGCAGTTCTATAAATGTGACGTCACATCTAAGGAACAGCTGGAAGGTAAAGATGAGATTAAGGTAGAAAATCAAATCAAGTCAGCTAAACATATGAACTGTCACATGCAGCAATCATTACTATGTTGGGTGGGGTATAGCTTGAAGTTACTCTCTAAGGAAGATATTGTAACCAACTGTGACTACCAACTCTTTTTATTCATGACAGCTTCCTTTGAGAAGTGTATGGATCAGTTTGGACACCTGGACGTGGTTTGTAACAATGCTGGTATCCTTAATGAACATGCTCGAGCAGAGATTACTTTGGCAGTAAATCTGGTAAGACACATATAGAAATACACATAAATGTTCATGGGGTTGAGCGATTAAGCCATGTACACAAACACATTCGCATGGTAGTCACCCACCTCATCACTGAATATAGGCTTCAGAACTTTAACATCGTGGCAAAGCCAGTAAACTATCGCGCCTGAGGTTCAATTTGGTTCAAATCATGAGCAAAATATTTCGTGTTCCCCCTTTCAGAACATCAGAATTCTCATGCCCACTCCTTTGCACCCCTTATTTTGTCGTACCCACCCCGCCATAAATTCTGACCGCAGCCTTAGTAAGAAACTAACGGAGCATTGTCTTCAGATTGCAGTCATCGATGGGACTTACCTAGCTGTAAGACACATGGGCACGAAAATGGCGGGAAAGGAGGAGTGGTCATCAATACAGCATCAGCTGCTGGTAAGAGTTGACTCAAGTACATCTATCTATCTATCTATCTATCTATCTATCTATCTATCTATCTATCTATCTATCTATCTATCTATCTATCTATCTATCTATCTATCTATCTATCTATCTATCCATCCATCCATCCATCCATCCATCCATCCATCCATCCATCTATCTATCAATCTATCTATCTATCTAGGATGCACACTGTGGTTCTGATTTAATACAAAGCCTATCTTCATAAAGTCTGGAAACTACCTTTCATGAAAGATGCGATCAGTAACCAACTTACGAGTTTTCGTTTGACTAATTTTGTATACAAAGCATTATTACTCAGAGGGAAGACACTATTACTTTAAATAGTAGTTTTTGTTTTATGTGTTTAATTTTTATATACTCCTTATTATTGAATGGTGGATAGTTGTCCTATTCTTATAACATAAATTAGTTAAATCCAGTTAACAGGAGTGAAAGTGTCTGTAAACTTGTTAACCGAACATGCTAACCATGTGCAGGCAATTATAATGAGATACAGCAGTGAAAAGCACCTTTACCCTTTGGCACGCTTTCGGTTTACATCTGGGTTTCAATGTTTTGCCCTGTAGGTTTATTTCCGAATGAATGCATTCCAATCTACTGTGCTAGTAAGTTTGGAGTTGTAGGCTTTACCAGAAGTGTGGCGGTAAGGTGACTTCTTTATTTTCACATTTTATGAACTGTAGTATTTTGTTCACTAATAACGAAATGGGATATGATCCTTCATCAACTTAAACACTGTGACACATGATTTATCCATAGACCCTCCACTATATCCTGACACAATATGTAACATCACTTCTCAGCTGATCATGGCTTGCTTTGAATATATAAGTTTGTAAGTTGTATTTAAGGTGTCAGTTTTCAGCTTATATAGTGTGAATATTTTGCATAAAAAATATGATAAATTTCTCCCTTACATGTAGTTCGAACCAGATGTGAAAGATAACGATATTCGTGTCCTTACTATATGTCCATGGGTGGTAGAAACACCAATGAGAAAAATATTTGTAGGGGACGCGACCAAATACAAAGAACAGGTGAAAGCTGCACTTTACAACAAGCCCGATTTGACGTGAGTATCAGATTGAATAAACAGCTTGAATCGTTAACGACATTGTTTACAGATAACATCACTCAACCAATGGGGATAGGTAGTCACTGATCATCTTGGGAAACAAGTTTACAAAAACTGATAGAACCATTCATTATGATAAAGATTACTAATTCATATTAACATTAGAAATACAATCCAGACTATCATATTCTCTACTAGACATTATAACTGCTTAATACATTTTTCTTGACACAATCGGCTTTCTATTCGTCAATTTCTTGATAGTGTGAAATATGTTGAAGACGAAACATACCCCCTTTCTCTTAGGGGCAAGATCAACAGTTCAATTTAGAATAACAAACTTAATTCATTTAGTTAGGCCACAGACCCCCCCCCCCCCCCAGCTAACTTGGCCAAATATGAAAAGCTGTAAGTGTGTCAGACAGCACAATCAAATGCTAATCAGTATGTAGCAGTATGTAGTGGTATGAATACAAAGCCGGTATGCAGTGAGGAAAATATATATAGTTCTTTTGTGAACACTTTACTGTATTTTAGTATCACGTATTTACAATAGCTGGAATGCTTCCTGTTCTCAATTTGAGGAGAGCTATTTTTATATAGGGGTACAGACAGATCCAGTAAAATCTGTTGTTTGTAGGATGAAAACTAAAATGGCTCAACTCCCCCCTCCAAGTAACAGAATTTATTCAGTTTTTTATCCTGCAATGAACTATTCATCTCACTCCTTATGTAGACAGAAAGATGAAATGTACTTGAGAGCCAAGCCACATGCTTGTTGGGTTGGCTTGGTTTTGGTTGCTAATCATAATACAAATATTTCAAATTAAATTATGGATATATGTATACTGATTAAAATACGATCCATTCTGTAAAAGGAGAAGTATATATGGATAGCATGTTAGCAATAAAATCCCCTCGAGGTACTCTATGGTCACCTGAACATTAAAACAACCGTTTAGACATTCATCTACGACCACAAAACCTAATGAAATCCCGAAAACACCTTACTGGTTCACAAGCTGTAAAGCTATGTTCAGTTTACACGACGTCCATATATTTTTGAGACGAACACGGCGTAACATCGACCATCATTGGTTTGACATACAATTATTTGGTCAGATTCGAATTTACGAATTATAGCTTCACATTCGTTAATACTTCCAAAAATTTTACAATTTCAAAAACATGTAACCTTAATTTTTCGCGATCACAGGGTGAGTGAAGTCGCTTCCACCGTCTTGGAATTGATTTGTGACACCAGTGTTAATGGAACAGCCATCGTTATCGAAGTTGGTAAGAAGTATAGACAAGTACCACCACCATCACTGGAATAGTTCGTGAATTACTCAAAGTGCACACCTTCGGTATGTCATCTATACTCTAGATGGAGAAACAATGGATGGATAAAGTCATTTTCCTCAGTGATGAACAGGGGTGCTTTTCTTCGAGGCCTAAGGAGCGTTCCTAGGCGGTAGTTTTATGATAATGCATGGAGTGACGTAAGAGAATAGTGCCATGAACATTTATGAATAACATAATTGTACATTTTGGGATTTTAGTCAGGTTTCAAATACGAAGTTCATTTTATATGCTTTTCTTTCTAGGACATCTCGATCCTTAAGTTAAGGGTAATAATTTAAGAACCTGATTATATGTAAGAAATAAAAAGGTAAATCATATTGTTCGATCTCTTCAGAAATACCCCAAATTATCTGTGCCATTGAACTCAACACATGGAAATTCATGGCATGAACAAACGAGAAAATTCAAAGTGGCCATAAAAAAGTTGTATTTATTTGGTATTATAAATTAATAAAAATCAACTATGTTTTTTCTAGTTAAAAAAAAAGACTAATACAATAATATAATACAAAGTCCATGTTTGTAACTAATTAATTGGCAAAAGGTTTAATACATATTTAATACATGCAAAGAGTTTATTTAATCAAACTGTATGTATGGTGGTAGACTTTGAGGTACAAATATAGACTTAATTTGATAAAATGAGACAACATCTTTTAGTGTAGGAATATAGAGATGAAACACATAATATAGCTAGCAAGAGAATTTGGCCAAAGACTACACTTTGGGTTAGTTCATCTTTCTGTTTGTTGTTCACTTGTGACATTCATATAAGGAGTAAAACAAATAATGTGAAAATTAGTAAAAGTCTGAATAGCCATTGCGTAAAAGTATATTTGTATTTGTAACAATAAACAGCAAAATTGTAAGTCAAATACAACATCCACACCAACCATGTTGGTGATATAAAGTACAAAAACAGAAAACAGCATGTTCAAGAACATGCAGCATAAAAGGAGTATTTAGTTTAATTTTAAAGTTCATCTTGTAGACACTTTGCCAATGCCTTATTTCCTGCTTTCTCACACTTTGATTTAAAGACAGCCTGTACATGATTAGTTATTCTGGTACCATGGTATGATGATACTGTACTTTAGTCACTAAAAAGTATGTCTTTAAAATCAATATTGAACAGGTGGAATAAAGGAAATAAGGTTTTGACAAAGTTACACGAGTTACATGTAAAAGTTATTGAACCTTTGGCAAAGGTTGCCATTGGTGTTTAAGACTGGTCAAAGGTTGGTACCTTGAAGGTTCAACAAACCTTGCTCTGCAAGATCTTCAACTCACCTTTGCAGGCCATAGCTTCGGCAAAGATTAGGAGTCCAATGATTCGACAAAGTTTGGTACTCCAAAGCTTCAACCATGGAAGTATAACCGTCCATGAGTTATACTTCCATGCTTCAACAAAGACCGCCGGCACTCTAATGCTTCGACAACGATTGGCAATCCGAAACTTCGAAAAACCTTGCCACACCAATGCTTCGACGAAGGTTAGCAGTGCAAAGCTTAGAAAAACCTTGAAACTCCAGTGCTTCGACGGAGGTTAGCAGTGCAAAGCTTTGACAAAGAGCGGCACGCCAAAGCTTCGGAAAAAATCGGCACGCTGAATGGTAAAAGCTTTCACCCCAACCTTCATATGACCTTTGACCAAGCTTCAACAAAGTTCATACACAAGCGAACGAGTGTGAAGCTGCCATCATATTCATATTCATCTTCACTTTCAACAGTTGACCTCTACGCTCAATGTAAATATGAGTATAGTTTCACACGCGTCGTGTGATAGCGGTACTGCGAAGGTAGGTAAAATAGCGCTATAGAGGTATGCCTACACGCAGTAACAGAGCAGAGGGCGTTACGCTCCGTAACTCCAACTCTCAGTTACGGAATACTGTTGTACCAGAGAAGCGAGTAACAGCGAGGTACACGGGAGTACATCTAGAGAGAGTTACGCTTGTGGAGAATTTGCGGGTGTTGCCAGTTCAACCTTTGTGCCGCAAAGGACCATGGTATATATTTAGGGCTTGGTACTCCTAAGACTACAACACTGTGAAGAGCGGTCGGTGAGACACTGAACACGGTCACCTGGGCTTTCAAATTTCATTCGCCTTTACCATGAATCTGGAAGGTAAAGTTGCATTTATCACCGGTGGTGCTGTTGGTATTGGTAGAGGTTTGGTTGAAGAGTTCTTACAGAATAAAGCAAAGGTAATAGTATTTCCAAGCATACATTTTGTAACTGAAAATGAACTCATGAAACAAGCTGTCAAATATTCACCAGAATTTGACCTTCTCTCTGAGGTCAACCGACATCATGACCCTAAATACAAGTAAATTGTGATCGCCTGACTGGTCATATAAAACTAGCGCCAATGGCGTTAAAGCATAACTGCAACGTTTGTGTGATAATAGAAAACATATTATCCACAGACCAATTCATCCATGGTCTTGCGTATATCCGTGCTATATGCACCATCATTTCAGTATTACCATGTGCAGTGTATCTACTTACCTAAGGCCTAGAAAAAAATACTTGGTTCCGGTGACCAGACCCCACCTAGTTTTTTTTCACGCCGACCCTAAACTTTCTATTATGTATTCGAGGAAAAATAATAAAATCGCGAAAACTGTGAAGTCTCGGAAAGGAAATCCAGACAGTTATTCATGGGATATATTGTCATATAATATTTGACAGGGAGTATTTTTCGTCGATATCAATGAAGAAAAAGGACAAGAAACTGAGAAAACTTTAAAAGAGAGGTATGGAGATGACAAGGTACAGTTCTATAAATGTGACGTCACATCTAAGGAACAGCTTGAAGGTAAAGATGAACCCTAGGTTTATGGGAACTCAAATCAAATATTTTGCTGAGTAAAATATTTTAAATCATTGGCGTGCTGAATAAAGGGAAGAACTATTGTTCAAACAAATGAACTGTCACATGTAGCAATCATGGGGGGAGGGGGGGGGGTTAGCTTGAAGTTGTTTTCCAGTCATATTGTCACCAACTTTGATTACCAAATCCTTTATTGATGACAGCTTCCTTTGAGAAGTGTATGGATCAGTTTGGACACCTAGACGTGGTTTGTAACAATGCTGGTATCCTTAATGAACATAAGCGGGCAGAGGTTATTATGGCAATAAATCTGGTAAGAGACATATAGCTATACTCATATTCTTTCATGTTTGAAATGTATACATTTACACATGAAACAATTTCAGGTTATGATGGTAGAGCTCCTTCATTGCCATGCACTCACAGAGTCCCTAAAAACTATTAACTCACAGGCTATGATGGTAGATTCCTTACAAAGCGGACCCCCCTTTGAACCCTCAATTTTTTTCATGGCCCCAATTTCTCCCTAGGCCCCCTGCCGTAAATTCTGACCCCAGCCTTATTACTTTAGCATTGAGGCGTCACACCATTACCACTAATAAGCTCTTATATCTAACAATAATAAAATACAAAGATCATTTGCACTTAGTAGGAAAGTAACGGTATCTTGTTTTCAGATTGCTGTAATTGAAGGGACGTACCTGGCTGTAAAACACATGGGAACAAAAAATGGCGGGAAAGGAGGCGTGGTCATCAATACATCATCGAGTGTTGGTAGGAGATGTCTCAAGTACACCTTGATATGTAACACGATCTATCTATCTATCTATCTATCTATCTAGCTATCTATCTATCTATCTATCTATATATCTATCTATCTATCTATCTATCTATCTACTTGTCTGTCTATCTATCTATCTATCTGCCTGCCCGCCTGCCAGTCTGTCTGTCTGTCTGTCTGTCTGTCTGTCTGTCTATCTGCCTGTATCTCTGTCTGTCTCTATATCTGTGGACACGATGTCTTAAAACGACTGCATCAATTCTGTTGAAAAATAACATGATCTATCTCTATGATATTGAATTCAATGCATTAGGAGAAAGTTTTGTATGCATGGAATTTCCATCTTTAAAAAATATTTTCTATTGTCAGAGATATGTTTTAGATAAGACATTGTCTGACTTCGTTCACACTTCGATGCATTTGCATACAATAATAATGCGTCGAAAAGACAGCAATCAAAAGCCCCTTTCTCCTATGACAGGCTCTCGGTTTACGTTTGCCTTTTAATGTTTTGTCCTGTAGGTTTAACTCCAAATCGATTCATTCCAGTCTATTGTGCCAGTAAGCATGGAGTTGTAGGCTTTACCAGAAGCGTGGCGGTAAGGGGATTTCTTTTCATACAAGACTGTTATTTTCACATTTTATGAATTATTGTTATATTTTGTTCACTTAACAGAATGATGAGATATCGTATTCGTATTCAGCTGATCATGGCTTGTTTTGAATAGATACGTTTGTAAGTTTTATTTGTAGTGTTAGGTTTTAGCTTAGTATGAATATTATGCATAACTGTGATACAATTCTTTGTTAATTGTAGCTAGAACCAGATGTAAAAGACAATGATGTTCGTGTCCTTGCCATATGTCCATGGATTGTAGAAACACAATTGGGCAAAGATTTTATGGGGGACGGGACTAAATACGAGGAAGAGGTGAAAGCTGATCTTGAGCTTTACAACAAACCCAATTTGATGTGAGTATTCGATTGTAAACAGCTTGAACTGTGAACGACAATATTTACAGACAAGGTTAACATCACTGATCCAATGAGGATGAACGATTACTAAATTTCCTGGGAGATAAAATTTATAAAAAAGTTATAGAGCCATCCATTATAATAAAGATTGTTAATCCATATCAACATTTGAAAGAAAAGTTATGCTCCACAACAAATTATAAGGGCGTAATACATTTTCCTTCAAAAGTTCGTCTTTTGACCACACACAGTTTTCTATTGGTCATTTTGGTGACCATGTGAAATATCTGAAATGAAGACGACAATATCCCCCTTTCTGTTATGCTGAATTAAAGATGAAATGCGCTAGAGAGCCAAGCCACATACCGATATGTATGTATGTATGATTAAAATGCGCGATATATTCTCATTAAAATGTGACGATCATTTAGTAGAATAAACAGTAAATATGGATAGCTTGTTGGCAATAACAACCTTCGAAATACACTATGGTCACCTCAAATTAAAACCATGTAGATACCTGTCTACGACCATAGAACATAATGATATCCCATAAACACCTTACTGGTTTACACACTAAGGTGTTGTTCATCTTACATATCCTTCTACTTATACAGTCAACGGTTTATGTATTCACTTTGAGAATTTGCACAGAATGAAATGTCTGTTGTTATATTAATCCATGCAAATGATTATCATACATATACATACCTCTTTTCTATGTCCGAGATTCGTTCTTATTTGCGAATCATACTTTCACAGTCGTTAGTACTTGCACAATTTATATATTCTATCAGAAAATACATGTAACCTTATCATTTCACCATCACAGAGTGAGTGAAGTCACTTCCGCCATCTTGGAATTGATTTGTGATACAGGTGCCAATGGGACAGCCAACTATATCGAAGGTGGTAAGAAGTATAGACCAATACCACCACCATCACTGGAATAATTTGTGAATCACTACATGGATATACCTTCGTTATTTCCTTTTCACTCTAGATGGGAAACAATGGATGGATAAATGTTGGACTATAACGGCGGGGGAGGGGGGGGGGGGTAATTTTACGCATTCGCAAGTATGGGTGCTTTTATTTCAATCCCAAGGAGAACCCTTGTATATTCATGTTAATGGAATGAAGTAACACGTTTTAAACTGGATACTCATTTAATAACTTTTTAGATTTGGGATTGTAGTCAGGCTTTAAATAAAAAGTTCGAAGTTGCTCTTACACGATTTTCTTCCGATTGATGGTCATATACCCTAAGTATGTTATCGCTATGTAATAGTCATGTTGTGTTGCATTATATCTTTAAAGATCGGCTTTCTAAGTGAATGTCAGATCGTTCATATCAATCTCTCTGCATTTTTCTATCAACTGTGAATTTAAACAAAGATGTATAACTTTATTATGCGCCTCTTTAATAGAGTACTTTTTATAGTGTCAACGACTGGTCTGATCTTACAACGGTGTAAAAAACAAAATTCATACGAACAATATTTATTCAAATTCATAGTTACTCCCGCTATCTGACACCGATACACGTGGTGGGAGGAGAGTGTGTCCCATCTAATAAACACTGTCGGAAAACCATGGATTTGTTTTCGTCGTGTTTTATCATCTACAGAATTGGGACTATAAAGGTTATGAAGCGATGATTCAAACTGACGCGCCCCCTTCAACAGCGATTTCTTTAGCGCGCATGGTCAAAGGGAATTATCTTATACTTATGAGACAAAATATTGTAAGTTTTCAACTAAAAAATCTATTTTCTGAGAGCTAATACTTGTAATGAAATGTAATGCGCGTCATCTGCTCGAAGATCGAATATAGTGCCCAAGAATAAGACTTAGTGAAGAGTTGTCGTTGTAGGCGCCTTTCATCCACACAGCAGCCCACAGCGACAACTCTTTCAGAATGTCCCCCCCCCCCCAAGTGGTACAATACAATCCGAACCAGGTTTGTTCGGTGGAAAATAAGAAGTGTATATGAATTATGAAATGTGTACATGAATTAAAATAAAGCTATTGTTAAAAGTAACAAAAATCGCGAAAAAAGTTAAGCAGGGAACCTGGAAAGCGCGGTTGGCAACCAAAAACGTATTGCTATATTCTCAGACCACTATAGAAATAGTGGTCTGAGCTCTATCTAGGTGCAGGCCAACGTTAAAGCCATGTGCACGGTCATTCTGGATATAAAACCATTGTACGATACACTAGCATCTCTTTGATTTTCATAGTTCATAAACCTGAGTCCCTTGTGTAAATTACCACACTGGCAATTTTCAGAAACAGAGAAAAAATCTATCAAATGAATTGGAACACTAGTACTGTTACTTTGGATATAGTTGTCAACGAAACGTTTTGTGATAGTATTGATTCTTTCGAGGCGTGGTTTGGCATGGTAACTACATCTGGACAAGTCACTTCCATCCGGGGACGTCAACCAAATTATCATCCCATCATTTTTGACCAAAGTTTGCATTTTTGTGATAAATTCTGGAAGAGCTTTTTCATATTCAGCGAACACGTCTTTGTGCTTTGGATGAAGCCTTTCCAAAGGTGCAACTTCGTGCACACCCGTGGACATAATGAGGACATCAACTTTGCCATGCTGTAACAGTAGCTCCTCCAGTTGGCTGGGAGAATGTTTGTTGACACAGTCAATCCCACAGCCGAGCGGACTAGCCATTATTATACTGTAACCTATTAACGTCCGTTTGTCGTTTATAGACCGCCAAAATGTTTCAAGAGAACGCCGCATTTCCATGTCTTTTAAAGTCATGTCAACTGGTATAGGGAGTCTGTCAGTATACATGTATAGCTGCACAAGTTCATTGGCAGTCTCCTGTGTTATTGAATCACCAGCGACAAGAATTTTTTTATCCTTAAAACATTCTTTAAATTCGTCTGGTGTATGGATTTTGTAATGGCAATCATACGGTGCCCACACACGTCTTGAACTAGCCAAAACGGACAGGTCCCCTTCACAAACAACGCCATCACAACCTGTTGAGGGCGCTGTCACCCACCTACCAGGGAGGTTTCCCGACTTGCATAGTGGTGTGCTATCAACTTTATAAAACGGACAAGTGTTGTTGTCATTTATGATAATAGGAACCGGGGTTTCTGCCACACCTGTATCAATACATCGCGAACTCCGTGTATTAATCATGTCTCCGTACATGACAGAATGTGCATTTTCGTCGTGTACGAGTAGAATCTCTAGATAGTAGACCCCTGGCTGGAGAGGAGGGATCGTCAACTCAAATTTATCTTTCCCCGCCCATTGTACTTTCACGTTGTTGAAATTCAACGAATATGCTTTAGCACCAGGATAAAGTTGCAAGTCCGGGCCAAGTATTCGAGCTTGCATGTCTACCCAAGGATGGCAGCGAACGAGGGTGTTTTTTAAACTCATTCCGTACACAAATAGTCTGAGATGCTCACATGCTGGAAAATAAATCTCATGGTGACCGTCTCTCATCAAAAACTCGACGCCCTCACCACTCAACATGAAATATTCCGGATATTCCTCTTTTGTACAGTAACCTGAATTCTCGTATTCGTTTTCAGTAGTTTTTATAGTATCTATGGTTACGTTGGCGTTATACTCCTTCAGTCGTTTTATTTCTTCAAGATGATCATCGAATCCATTTACAAGTCTTTCTATCTGATATAAGAAACAGTATGCAAGAAAAGTTACGTTAGGAAATCAAAATACACTTGTGGATAAAAAGCCATTAAAACAAAACACTAAAATTTTGAAAGTCGATTGTGATACTGTGATACGTTGAAAGTGTTTCATTCAAACCGACTGATGCAAGATGATGGGTGCACTACCATATTACATTGTAAATGCAAACTTTCGCTGACACTAAATCGGAGCAAATTAACGGGATTCGACTTCGAAACTTGCACTGACGTTCTAATGATATGATGAATAATGAAATTGCAAACCTTTCTTAAATTTGAGTAAGTTCTGTCACTCTTAGAGCTAAAATCCTTATTTTACTAAAAGTACATAGAGAACAACGCAATTTTTCCATTTCAATGATCAAATTATGTATACACTACTAGTATATGTACCCTCGGTGAACATCTTTTGAGCAGCAACGAAAGCTGTAGCACATTTAAAGTTGTGATTGTGAAGTTGTATTCGTAAATACTCACCTCATCTGGTTGTCGTGGCTGGTTCTGTTGAAATTGATTGAATGCGTATTGTTGTTGTTGTTGTTGTTGTTGTTGCTGTTGACGACTGCCTGATGACTGAGTCTGGAACTCATGATGTGGTTCAAGGTGGTGGACTTCTTGTTGAGTTTGGTAATTCTGGACTACTGCCTGTGGGCCATTTTTCCCGCCCATTTGCCGACTCAATGGGATGTACGTGGCAATCAGAATCAGCGCCACAGTACATATAATCATGAACTTGGTGACATTACTTGTTTTGCCATACCATGGTTTAACCTCCGATGAGGGCGCCCTCACGCTTCCAGTTTCCATCGCTTTCAATACACTCTACGGCACCTTTTAAATAATATACACAAGACAATAGTAATTTAATAATAATGATCTACAATTTCCTCTTAGACTAACAGAAGACATGTGTATTGTGTTACATTCGATTTGGAATCTTCATCAAAATTGTACAATGTAATTTACACAATGTGCGTACTCATAGATATGCTACTAGCGAGGAACTCCTGGCGGCTGTCGGGTGGGAATGGGGATTGGTTGCAGAGCAGTACTTCTTCTGCACATATGATTTTTTTACGAATTGAGCCTTTTATCAAAATAATAACGCTGAGTTGAATGTGACTGTCCTTCTTTTTTGTCTGTTGGTATACAACACTTTTCCAAGACTGATATTTGTCTTTGTGCTTTTGAAATTCGAGGTTTATTACTCTAGAGGCTAGGCTATCCGTGGCTTTGAACCACTGGGAAGGATTAAGTTCAAAGCCACGGTTAGCTGGCCTCTAGACTTGAGATTTATGGGAGTATATATATACTTAACTCTATACAATCATGCAGTCGTTATAAGAACAAACAATAGTATGAAAGCGTAGCCCGTAGGCTGAATCGTGTACAAATGGACAAATATGGACATCTTATTCAAATAATAGCTGCGTAAACTAAATATGTTTTCAAAATGTAAGCTAAAAGAATAAAATTCATGTACCTATAACTTGTATAAAATCTGAGTTAATTATATTTAGCGATACAGTACGACGCATTTCTTTCTGTTTACAAGCAAGTCTAGAATTTATGAACGATTTACATTCCTGCCTGGTTACTTATTAATAGCGAATAAGAGCTAGATCTGTTTGGATAGTCAACTGACCTAAGAAGAAACGTGGCCTTGTGTACTATGTGTACCCTACAATCGCTTTGACACGAACAAATAAATGACATGAAGATATGAACTTGTAAAATGTTTATGCAACTGCTCACGAAATATAGGTTTCAAGTCAGAAGATTCTAGCTCGGTCCCATATATTCGTGTTATTGTTAAACCGGAATTCGTCGGTGGCTGGTTGTATTGGTCATTATTGTCAACCAGTTTCCCTGCTGTCTTAGTGAGAAGGTTCATTAATTCATGTAAAGTCGGGAAATGTTATAGTTTATATACTAGACATGTTATTGTTGTGTGTTAGAACAGTAATTCAACACAAAACTACTGCAATGCATGTAAATGTGCGGATGGGATACCTATGACGTCACCAATGAATCCTAGCGGGAACATGGTTGACAATACACTGACTCACCTTATGGACACTGAACCGTGTTCCCCTGTGTCAGAGTTCTGGCAGATTTCCCATCGTGACAAAAAATTGTTGGGCGTCACATGTGAGCTCAGAATCGGTTCTTTCACGTTTGATATTGTTTTACCAATTCGCGACAATGAAGTCAGTTCAAAATGTCGACAATACCTTGGTAATGAATCATACACATGATGCTGGGTACAAAGTACAAACCATGCACGGGGTCACGTGAGGTTTCCCCCAGCGTTGTTCGAGCGTGAGCACATTTCGGTCTTCGTGAGGGCGCTCTTCAACTGGTTGCTGACAACATGATAAACTGACATTAAAATTGCATATGTACTAACCTAACATGCCTTATAGACGTAAACTGAACTTATGAAATCTGATATCAACTCGATCAATGGAAGGGATTTCACTAATAACGTCGCTAACAGGAACGAGGCCAGCTGCAAGATTACGATGAAATTTGATTACATCGTGCTATTCAACAGACTGGAATAAAATCCGTGAATAGAGGCACTTTATGGCCTTAGCGATGATGTACCGTTAGACAACATCTTTTATAAAAAATATTATACAAGGTTTTTTAATATCCACGCAAATTTATTTTATCTGTTTTCCCCTCAGTTATAACTGTGATCAAAATTCCATGCTTTCAAGATAAATAATGAAAATCAAACTCGGATACAACTTGAAGTAATACTTATTTTTATTTAAATCGATTAAAAAATATATCTCAAAACATATTATGACAGCACTGCGTTTAAAATCCTATGTTTATTTCATAAACTGAGTACGTTAAAGATATACTGGTAAATAGATGTATTGACGTTTGTTTTCAAGGACGTACTAATACGACACTCATCTCCATCCATCGCGGTGGAAAATCAATCTCTAATATTACGCTATGAGTTCTGCCTTCAGAAAGAATGAAAGAATCAGAAACGGATTATCTATTTAATACAACGTGCGATCAGGAAGGATGTTCATTTTAAAAAACCCGATTAACTATGCGATATTTGTTCATTTCTGATGTTTTTATTCATATTAAACGGAATATAAGATGTTTAGTTGTACGACTTAATGAATTCAATTCCAAGATATGCATTGGTACCATCCACTTCAAGGTACAAATCGAACTGAGTGCGATACGGGTTTGTGTTATTCAGGTAATTTGGACGTCAACAAAAGTTTAAGGCATTTAAATTTCTCTGTAGCTTTGGGACATGCGCAATTTTGTCACCTCGACTGTTTTTTCTCTACGTCTTCGATCAACTGAGGCTGTACACGGCCCTTCGTCTCTGGGAGTATCAAGACCAATAGACCAGCAATAATAGATAGAATACCAAAGACAGCAAATATAAACATATTGACCTTGGAACTCTGACGAAAGATAAAAAAATAGTACACCACAAATCATGCTAATATTAAAAGTAATGGGCATGCGTTATAATAACTGCATTTGGTACTGAGTTGCTTAATAGAACACAACAAAACTCAAGAGAGCAAAACAAACGAACAAGAAATCAATCAATCAAACAAACAAACAAACAAACAAACAAACAAACAAACAAACCCACACACATAAATACGCACCCACACAAGTAAAGCACAGCACAATGACAAAATAAACACAACGCAACGCAACGCAACGCAACGCAACGCAACGCAACACAACACAACACAACACAACACAACACAACACAACACAACACAACGCACCAGTTCTTTGCCAGAACATGGCATGCTTTACTAGAGGACATTAGATAAAGATAAAGTAAAAATTTGTATTGCGCCAAAATCCAAAAAGCTATTGTTCAGAGGCGCTTCACAAAGCATAAAACAATGAAAAAGTCAGTCTTTGAACATACACAAACCCAAAAATATACACACGATAATTCTACTAAAAAAACAAACTATAAAACAAACATCAGATAAAAGGTTTCAAAATTGTTTAAATTGTTCAAAACTATACCTGGAGAGAGAGAAAATAGTTAGGAAGGTTCAGATTCTGTAATTCTAAAATGATACAATGTCACAGATTAAAACTGAGATAGAATTAAAAGTGTGCTTAACTTGGAGGAACAAACAATCAATGCGTCAGTGAGTATTGCAAAGGAAGATTGTGTTGACTAGAGCACTCACATATGTAAGAGTGGTCACAGCAGGGGGGGGGTAATCGAATTAAAAAAAAACATCTTACCAAGTAAACCGTAAGGGGTGCAAGTATACCTCCAATGCGGGAAGAAAACGATGAGACACCAACACCGAGATTTCTGTGAAATATGAATGCCCAATTATTATATTTCAGCATTATGCACGACACTATCAGAAAGATTAGGAAAAATCTAACTCAGATGATTGATTACTAATCACTAATTACATGGATATCTCACCTGACTACAGTGGGAAATAGCTCCGTCGAATACAAGAAGACAATAGCGAATGATCCAGCTATCCCAAATTTACCAATTAATGCCACAGTCAGGATTAGCCAAGACAAATCAGTACCACTATCTGAAGAAGATAGGGATATAAAATAAGCACAGATATATTTTTTCACCTTATGCATTTTCGATAAATTAAAAAAATTGCAAATCATTGCAATTTTGCTTTGCAGTCAACCAATGATTTCATTTGTCACTCAGACATCCAATATTGATATTTCGAATGCATTTTAGCCATTTAATGGACTAGAAGATCTGCATTATCAATGCACAAGTGGAGTCATGTTGAAAGTTATAAGAATGTCACCCGGTCATCGAAATATTGCTACCTGCTGAGAATTTCAGAATACATCTTGGACAAAATTGACATGTTCCTGATTTCTGTCATGGTGATAGAGACACGCTTGTCGACGTGGGAGCAGACCACAAAGACACACAAGATGATGACCTTGCAGATGAATGAAATGGTCGTAGACATATAAATCTGCGCATGCTCAGTTTACTAGTTGGGTAAAATAAGACAAGGTATCCAGGAATCACGACCGACCTCAACCTGATTACCGCGGTTGTCCAGGGCACATCCTTTCAATTATGTGTATCTAGGGATCTGGACTTTGTCAATATAATTCACTTAGCTTATACAGTTATAGAACCCACGTTCAGAATTTACACACCTATCTGAATTTTACGTTGTCATGTATGCTATGTTTTACGATGAAACGCACTCACCAGTTTCTTCCGGTATAAATACTGTGATGATACACGCAACGCCTCCAAGAATATGAAATGAACACAGAGGTATTCGCCGACCCCAACTGAAATGAACACAAGAAATTATCACAGTTAAAAATAATATAGAAAGTGGGGTAAATCAATTATAACAAAAACAAACCGGTCACAGATAAGTAACGGGGCATCGTGGTATTAATTGAAAGCTTTAAAAAAATACTTACACATGCGAACAAACAATATCTGCTAAAATACTAGTGATTGTTCTGCTGCATATTTTACGCTCTGCCAGTGACATAGACTGACTCTTGTCTTTTTTAACCACGAACTATGAACGTAATCACAATTTGAAAATAACAGCCATCTCTCTCATCCTTTACACCTATGCTTTCTAGTAACCTTACGACAATATAAACATGCTAAGAATATACTTATGATACTTACACCGCAACGACAGCGGCAGAAACAATATATGCCGGGATTTCCACTGCCCCGCTTAAAAAGAAGTTTAAGTATTTGTTTCCACCCAGCAAGCCTGTATTGAGTGACAATCCATAATACACTAAACTGTTCACAAACCTAGGGGGAGGGAAAACAAGAAAATAAAGAGCAAGCCATTATCTGATATATGGAGGATAGGATCAACATTTCCTGTTTTGAAAAAGAGTTGGATATACTTTCACAAAATTATAGATGATCATTCCCCTATATAAACTTTATTTGTCATGATCAGTGCGTTACATTATTCATTTCAGCATACGAGTTCCAGCATAGTGAACACCAAATTACATTGCCCAAGGTAAAGATAACGCTATCATATGTTTTGATATATTCTGGGGACAAATTTCTTCCTTTGGCAAATTGGAGAGATCGTCAAAAAACTTTCATTGGCCATTATCAAGTATATATTTGACACCCCTTTAGTTCCTTCTTGGAACGACACAACCTATCTTACACTTAATCTACACATACCTTGACTGACATAACTATATACTCACCACACGAAGATCATGACCAAAGTGTACTTTCGAATTTTTGGAGTTCGAAAGAGATCGGTTACGTTATAACTATTCTTCAAATTAGGTTCCTCGTTATCTAGTTTGTTAGAAAGTCCGTTGGCATTCTTATCTTCTATTTTCATCTCTGAGGTCTGGCAAGCCAGTCCGTCATTATCAGAATTTGAAACTTTGACCTGCACTGTGTCAACGTCAAAATCATCATTCCATACCCCCGGAGCATCTTTCTCACCATTGACAGCAACTTTATCATTTTCATGGGCGCCGTTTTCTGTTGGTAGTTCAATCGGTCCAGAGAGAATATTAGGAGGTACATCAACGCCATGGTGTTTACCAATCTTGGTCAGGATTCGTTCAGCTTTCTTGATTTTTCCCTTTGACACTGACCAGCGTACCGATTCAGGTATCAACCTATCAAGGCATAAATATGAGATCGTTAAAGGGGAATGTTACAGCAGGAAGTAATTGTTAAACATTTGGTTACAAAGTAATTTCATGATCTACATTTCATATTATGCTAGATTGCCGAGAAACACTGAGTTGAAACGTGTTCCTCATTCATTGTTCAGTGGAAGTCCTTGCATGGACAGACACATATTGTCAAAGTAGTTCAAGGTTACAAACAAATTAGAAGTTCCCCTGGCATTTCAAGTACATGTCAAGAGGCCATAAAACTGTTCTTATCAAACCATGGTGTGTAATACAAGTCTCTGCTGTTCCAACATGCTGCGTCAAGTGTTATTAATCCAATTCGTTTGTTTACTTTGCATGTTTATAGGTTCTGTTCGTCCATAGTCACATGTCAGCAGTTGTTAATTTTTAATTTCCAAATTCTCTACATGTACATTAAATCAATAGAACTCCTAGTCGTCTTCTTACCATACAAGAGGTACAGACAGAATTGCTGGAAGCGATATCGCTAGTTGAAGATATCTCCAATTTCTTATGTAGAACGCCATCAACGGTAGAATCATTATACCAATGGCCCAGAATATTGTAAGATTTATTCCTGCGTATGTTCGCCACCGTGGTGTAAACATTTCTGTTACCATGACATACGATGTAATATCAACTCCCTGTCAAAATTAAAAGAAGCTTGAGAAATTCAAGCTAAGACTTATTTTATGACAGAGCTACAAACAAGGTTGGACTTTGTCTAACCCGGGCCATAGCCTTCAAATATCTACCCACGTTTGTAAACAGGCTTTATCAACATTCCCACTATGTAGATAACCTAAATTATTTCCATTAGTATTTTCTAAGTCAATATGGACTGTCGATCTGTTTTCAAAAAAGAACATCTACCTTTCAAACAGATGGCTTAAAGTAATCGTTAGCAGATACATGTACTAGAAACATGACTCGGACTGGTATGCGTGCTAAACATACAAACCAGATATAAACTCATCAGCGATCAATGCCCCCATAAGAACATAACACAGGAATTTTGAGTGCTGTACTCTTCTTATATTGCCTGTACATGAAATTGTAAGTGTAGTTTTGAAGTGTGGAGGAAAACAGACAGTACCTTCTCTAGGAGAGTTGAAAATATCTCTCATAATAAAAAGCGAATAATACAAATAAATATTGCAAAAAAAAAAAATATATATATAAATCATATTCATGGAACGCCCATCCGATTCATGCAAAATATATTCAATTGCATTACATACACCTTTAACCTATTAACCTGTGTTTAGATTTCATTAAATGTAGTCTGCCAACCCCCTGGATATGCAAATCATACCCAAACTAGCCCAAAGAAATTTGAAGAATGCATTCTCCTGATGTTGCCTAATGACAAGAAATAATCAATAATGCTTATACTGATTATTAAATTATACATATTCACAAATTTAATCAGGTCATGAGATCTAGATATCCATGAGGAAGTTTTAAATCAAGTTTCATTACAGTTGATACACCAGTTTTTTGAAATACCGTATACACTGACTGACCGACTGACTGACTGACAGACAGACAGACAGACAGACAGACAGACAGACAGACAGACAGACAGACAGACAGACAGACAGACTGATTGACTAACTGATTAATTGACAGAGACAGGCAAACAGACAGACAGACTGACCGACAGACTGACTGACTGACAGACAGACAGACAGACAGACAGACAGACAGACAGACAGACAGACAGACAGACTGATTGACTAACTGATTAACTGACAGAGACAGGCAAACAGACAGACAGACAGACTGACTGACTGATTGACTGCCTGACTGACTGACTGACTGACTGACTGACTGACTGACAGAGACAGACAGACACTGGTAGACGGACGGAAAGACAGATAGACAGACAGACAGACAGACAGACAGACAAACTCATAACATTGCCTTCCCTTCCGGGGATACTATGTTGTTCTGACAACCTGGGCCTTCTCATAATGTCAAATTGGCCCAATATCAACAATGCCAGCAACGAACTATAATTATAAGAATTTTGTACCTGTTCTATGAATCCAACAAAGAATCTGAGTACTGTAAATGAAATGTAGTTTTGAGTGAAAGCTACACCGACGGCAACTACCAGCTGTGTCCATAGCGATATAAACCACACTGGTCGTCTACCGAAGATATCTGACAATTGGCCGAAAGTTATCGAACCAAACATAAGACCTGTCATGAAGACAGCCTGTGATATGTCTACATATGCACCTTTGTCACAAACAAGGTCCCACTGCGTGAAAAAACAAAACAAAAAAAAGTTAGAGAGAGAGAGAGAGAGAGAGAGAGAGAGAGAGAGAGAGAGAGAGAGAGAGAGAGAGAGAGAGAGAGAGAGAGAGAGAGAGAGAGAGAGAGAGAGAGAGAGAGAGAGAGAGAGAGAGAGAGAGAGAGAGATGATGGTTAGTGTGTCATCATGTTCTAGCGTGCGCAGTTGTCGCCTTAGGGCCAACTAACCGACATTCTCCACACGCCTTACTTACATTAATTATAGCGTGGTAAAATGTAACTGAACACCAATTCAGGGAAATATGCATTTATTTTGTAAACTTTGGGTTCTAGAGAGCCATTTCATCATTTCACATCAAATAAATTTCGTGTATTGGCAAGAAAAACCAAAATGAATATTTCACAATCACTGTTCTGTGACTCTTCTCAGCAGTTAGCAAGTGTTTCCTCATGGGAATCAGCAGACATGCACATGTATTCGATGAACAATAAATAATCATGACTCCTAAGTGCTTATTACTTTAAGATTTATTGTTCATCTGATATACATTTAATATATATGCACGTCTGCTAACGCCAACCAGGCAAAGCTGGATCACTGTTAGGACTATGAATGTCAACCAGGTTTCAATTGGGTGTTTCTTGGCCATCGCATGATATTAAAAATCATGAAATGGCTCTCATCAAGAAGAACCCAAAGTTTATAGAAATTTCTTTATTTCCTGGAGTGGCATTCCCCGTTAAACCCAGACTGTGTCCATCACCAAACTATGGTAACAAGCTAAGAGAAAAATATAACCACTCGACCGTCCACCGACAACCCACAATTTATATATATATGGTCTTTTTGAGTTGACATGTTGCATAAAAATATGTATACTGTCACAAATTTGCAAGAATACTGTCCTCTCCAGTTTTCAACTTTAGAGAGAAACAACTAAACGGGAGTGCATGCTAGGTTAGCCTAGATTCCCTGCTACAATCTAGAATCTAGGTTATGCGTGGTCGTTGTTCGCCCTTTAGGATGTACACAATCTCCGACCGACCGAGTGCGTGAATTTTCTGTACCCTCTAGATAATACAAATAATTAAAGTGCCTGATAAGGGAGGTATTCCCTGGTCTCTAATAACAGCTTCTGAGTATGGTCGTGATTATAGGCTGTTGATTGTGATTTTTATCGACTGGAAAACTGAAAATTTCACTGCCGGCTACGTCGGCCCAAACACAAAATTGAATCAGTATGGAACATGTTGAATCCCCAGTGTGAATGGTCCTGTGCTTCAGTATCGTCGTTCGAGTTCACGTTGTTTACACCGTACTAAGACTATGTATGTATGTATGTATGTATGTATGTATGTATGTATGTATGTATGTATGTCTGTCTGTCTGTCTGTCTGTCTGTCTGTCTGTCTGTCTGTCTGTCTGTCTGTCTGTCTGTCTGTCTGTCTGTCTGTCTGTCTGTCTGTCTGTCTGTCTGTCTGTGTGTGTGTGTGTATGTATGTATGTATGTATGTATGTATGTATGTATGTATGTATGTATGTATGTATGTATGTATGTATGTATGTATGTATGTATGTATGTATGTATGTATGTATGTATGGTGACTGCGATCTCAGTAATACAGTCATGGTCCATGTCAACAGAGGTAATTCCCCGGGGTAATTCACTTCAGATAGCATTTTCCTACCTCTGTTACTATGGTAATCTCATCTGGGGGATCATACACCCATCCGTCGATGCATGGTACTGTATTATTGCTCAGTAGAGTGTAGTTTTCGTAGACGTTACAACTACTGTACTCGCCATCTTCCAGTGGTATGGACTCATTCAATAACGCTCCGTCGGGTATGTTGCAGTGGTGAGAAGGTGTTCCCCCGAGAAACGTAATACCGAGGACATGCCAAACCGATATCACCTGTCCAAATATACAGATTAAAATGTAGATCACAAAATGGTAACATCCACATTCGTGGACTACCTTGTAGGCTTCATCTACGTCCATAATTGACCAAAACCGTACTCAACACGTTTCGAGTTTCATAACACTGTGACCTTTGACCAGAGTCTTTGCACAGAATTATGTATTTATGTACCTAGTCTAAAAAAATGGCCAGGTGTATCATGTCATATATCACTATTTGACCTGGTGTTGTAAAGGTTGAATAAGCACCAACTGATTTAGATCTAAGATAAACAATCGAGACAGGTCGCACGTGTACCTTCTTAAAAAGGTCAGCGGCCCATCTGGACGTGTCCTTGACCTTACTCAACGGAAGGACATGCAAGTCGCTGCAATAATACAATTTTCAAAGTGACGAGTCTTTTTTTTTTTTAAAAAGAGAAAAATATCTACTGCGTATTTCAAGTGTCATAAAGTCAGAGTAGCTGTACGTTTTGTTCATGTGTACCTTCCGTATGAATATGTTACTGTTTTGAGCATATCTGTCTGTCTGTCTGTCTGTCTGTCTGTCTGTCTGTCTGTCTGTCTGTCTGTCTGTCTGTCTGTCTGTCTGTCTGTCTGTCTGTCTGTCTGTCCGTCCGTCCGTCCGTCCGTCCGTCCGTCCGTCCGTCTGTCTGTCTGATAAGTATTGTAATAGATATGATAACCTACAATCAATAGAAAGAGTGATTGGAACATGTTAATATATAATGACGGTTCGGTTATAATCTTTCCCAGGTCGGCTGTTGCTAATAAACAATTCCCTTGTGCGAAATATTTTTTTAAAATACTACTTTACAATAATGCACCTCATATTTCATGGCCATATATATATATATATATATATATATATATATATATATATATATATATATATATATATATATATATATATATATATATATATATATATATATATATATAACTCGGTGAGTATCAATCTGTTAAGACAGTGCTCTATACCGCAGTGGCAGAGCGTAATAGTTTTGGTAGTACTGGAACTCTTTCTTGGGTGTAACTCGGAGTTTCACGCATATTGCGATCATCAGACACCATATATATATATATATATATATATATATATATATATATATATATATATATACATATATATACATATATATACATATATATATATATATATATATATATATATACATATATACATATATACATATATATATATATATATATATATATATATATATATATATATATATATATATATATATATATATATATATATATATAAACTATTACGCTCTGCCACTGCGGTATAGAGCACTGTCTTAGCAGATTGATACTCACCGAGTTATATATATATATATATATATATATATATATATATATATATATATATATATATATATATATATATATATATATATATATATATATATATATATATATATATATATATATATATATATATATATATATATATAGCTTTGGTAGTACTGGAACTCTTTCTTGGTTGTAACTCGGAGTTTCACGCTGATCAGTTGTCTGATGATCGCGCAATGCGTGAAACTCCGAGTTACAACCAAGAAAGAGTTCCAGTACTACCAAAACTATTGCGCTCTGCCACTGCGGTATAGAGCACTGTCTTAGCAGATTGATACTCACCGAGTTATATATATATATATATATATATATATATATATATATATATATATATATATATATATATATATATATATATATATATATATATATATATATATATATATATATATATATATATATATATATATATATATATATATATATATATATAGCTTTGGTAGTACTGGAACTCTTTCTTGGTTGTAACTCGGAGTTTCACGCTGATCAGTTGTCTGATGATCGCGCAATGCGTGAAACTCCGAGTTACAACCAAGAAAGAGTTCCAGTACTACCAAAACTATTGCGCTCTGCCACTGCGGTATAGAGCACTGTCTTAGCAGATTGATACTCACCGAGTTATATATATATATATATATATATATATATATATATATATATATATATATATATATATATATATATATATATATATATATATATATATATATATATATATATATATATATATATATATATACTCGGTGAGTATCAATCTGCTAAGACAGTGCCCTATACCGCAGTGGCAGAGCGTAATAGTTTTAAAACTATATATATATATTTATATATGCATGCGTTGTCTGACTCGGATGATCGCACTATGTGCGTGAAACTCCGAGTTACAACCAAGAAAGAGTTCCAGTACTACCAAAACTATTTGCGCTCTGCCACTGCGGTATAGAGCACTGTCTTAGCAGATTGATACTCACCGAGTTATATATATATATATATATATATATATATATATATATATATATATATATATATATATATATATATATATATATATATATATATATATATAGCTTTGGTAGTACTGGAACTCTTTCTTGGTTGTAACTCGGAGTTTCACGCTGATCAGTTGTCTGATGATCGCGCAATGCGTGAAACTCCGAGTTACAACCAAGAAAGAGTTCCAGTACTACCAAAACTATTGCGCTCTGCCACTGCGGTATAGAGCACTGTCTTAGCAGATTGATACTCACCGAGTTATATATATATATATTATATATATATATATATATATATATATATATATATATATATATATATATATATATATATATATATATATATATATATATATATATATATATATATATATATATATATAGATATATATATATATACTCGGTGAGTATCAATCTGCTAAGACAGTGCCCTATACCGCAGTGGCAGAGCGTAATAGTTTTAAAACTATATATATATATTTATATATGCATGCGTTGTCTGACTCGGATGATCGCACTATGTGCGTGAAACTCCGAGTTACAACCAAGAAAGAGTTCCTGTACTACCAAAACTATATATATAAATTATATATATATATATATATATATATATATATATATATATATATATATATATATATATATATATATATATATATATATATATATATATATATATAAGACACAACTTTTGTATTTTGATGAGAGACTATAAAACCATGTAAATTCAAAGTCTGTTTGACTACACCTTGAGTATGCATTCCTTTCATCCCAAGATTATTTGCTCTTGTAATCAAGGCTTCGGTTTACTAATAATATAAACGCAACTGAAACTATATACGTGTTGACACAACAGTGATAAGATGTTGAGTGGATGTTGGTTTAAATATAGTCTCAATGGGGAGGCATCTCTGAAAGGTATTTTTTTTTCTGCTGGCTACGTACACACACACACACACACACACACACACACACACACACACACACACACACACACACACACACATGTATCAGTCCATAGGATGACTCAGACAGGTTTTATTGATAGAGTTCCATTATCGCAATGTACTGTTTTGGGACCTCAGATGTTCACACTACAATGTATATTGATCAGATTTGCACAACACAGGAACCGCTATCACAAACAAACTATCTGGATTAATAATACTTGGCACGGCATGTTGGAAGTACCGAGACTTGTATTACATTTTATGGTTTGATAAAAACAGTTTTATGTTCTCTTTGCATTTTCATGATTTGTCAGGGGAACTTCAAACTGTTTGTGAACGTGAGCTATTATGTAAAGAGGCCATACATCTGTTCTTATCAAATGATGGAATGTAATACTTGTTTCTCCGTATTTCCAACTTGCTGATGCAAAAGTTATTAATCCAGTTCATTTGTTTACTTTCCCTGTATGTAACAGGTTCCGTTCGTCAACGGTCTGATGTCGGCAGTTGTAGTATAATTGTAACGATTTGATCTTGTGAGGGCAACACTTTTCACTGCATTTGGTTCAAATGACATTACTTACACTCTACTTACTACGTGAATTAAAGAAAATGCTAAATGTTTTTATCCGACCGACGAAAGAGATCTGTCTGGCTTGTTAGTGCAGTATCATGCTACATATATGCTTCTGAGTTCGGGCGTCTTTGCACGTATGCATGCATGCATGCATTCATTCATTTGATTCACGGATACTATAATTTGAAAAAAAAATACGAAGAGATATTCTAACATCAAAGGAATAAGAGTCTTCCTGGATACGTGGGTGAAAACATGAAAGAAGGGCGAACTAGAAACCCGCGTTTGTGAAAATATTCCCCTGAGACACATTTCTCACTTTACCTAAGGTCAAAGTAAGAATAGCAAACCATACATACGTGGGCATCCCATGGGGAATATTCAGTATCGGATAACATAGAGGTAGAGCTGTTTTATGTTCCTTCACCTTGTATTTCTGCAAAGGTTTTGATACATGTTTGTACTGTAGGCTGCAAACGCTTTGTAGAAATGTACGGTCTTTTGATTTCGTAAAAAATTGCCTGTGAAAGATTATTCCACCCCACAGTACTATGATGCAGCAAGTCACGTCGTTTATAGTTCGGTACATCTTACCCTGGGGGCACTGTTGGTTCATTAATTCCTGCTTTTTAGTTTTTGCATATTAATTTGTAATCTTCCTCGCAAAGCTCTGAGTATGTAACCTCTACTGTTTTCCGAGTAATATGATGCTATTTCCTCATCACTGTAAATCCCACGTAAACCGCCTTACAATGATCCCAAGACTCGAGTAAGAGGCACACGTCACGGTGTACTTTCGAAGCACAAGCTATACGTAATGGCGGAAAAGATTACATCAGCAGTAACAGTCCAATTTTGCAAGCAGACAACAAAAGGAGCCGACTTATCGAAATAGAACACGATTTACTCGCTAACCGCCATTTGGTTCAGATCGATCATTCGACTACTCTGAAGCAGCGTGCCACATATTGTAAGCTGTTAGAAACATAATTATCAATCGCCGGACACCATCGCCATCATATATACATACCTACATACTTGTTAAGTAATAAATCATCGAACCGACAGACGAATCCATCTCTTATAAAAATGTATTAAAGTTATGATAATTAGAAATCGGAAATGAAAAAGGATCACCCTAATGTGTTATAACCTGTAAGAGTATTATCTTTGATGAGATTTTTAGCCTTAGATTTTACTATAAAATGCAAGCCTCGTTAATCCCAACGATGTTACTAAATGCACATGATTTACCATTGGCAGTCTAGGATGACCGATAAAAGTACCACTCAAGGAATTTTTTAAACAGTTTTCATCTGAGAAATAAATTGTTGCATTTGATAGGCACCAACTTGAAGGTTTATCTAATTTACAGTACAAATAGCCTGCACAGTATGGTGACTACAATAATTCAATAGCCCCCCCTTTATCTACAAGATGTTAATCGACCCATTATAGTGCCAAATACGAAAATATTGCCAGTGTACTTGTACGACTTTGATGCTCGAAGAGATAAAAGTTTATTAGAAAAGTCCTATCGCTCATCAGGCATTCTTGAACACTTCTCTCTGAGAGAGAGTATATGTATATGTCTGTCAGACATAGACAGACAAACAGACAGCCAGCCAGCCAGACAGACAGCCAGCCAGCCAGACAGACAGACAGACAGACAGACAGACAGACAGACAGACAGACAGACATACAGACCGACAGACAGACAGAGGAGAGGCAGACAGAGACAGACAGACAGATAGACAGACAAGAAACAGATAGAGACAGAGACAGACAGAGAGATAGACAGAGACAGACAGAGCAGAGGCAGACACAGGCAGACACAGACAGACATACAGAGAGAGAAAGACATACATACATACATACATACATACATACATACATACATACATACATACATGCATACAGACAGACAGACAGACAGACAGGCAGACAGACAGACAGACAGACAGACAGACAGACAGACATACACACATACACACATACACACATACAAAGGCAGCGAGACAGAGACAGAGAGACATTGCATTCATGAGCGATAGCACTTTTCTAATAAACCTTTATCTCTATGAGCATCAAAGTCATGCAAGTATACGAGTAACATTTCAAACACCTGTTGTCTCTTGTATGCAGACTGAGTTGGATAACGTTAGTGCTTGGTCAGTAAAAAAACAACATGAATTTGAATCCCAAGAAGTGCAAGGAGATGGTGTTTTGTTTCTCGAAGCAGTTCAATCAGCCTCATCCTCTGTCCCTAAATGAAATAGATCTAGGCGTTGTAGAAAACCTCATATGTCTGGGATTGACGATTAACAATAAATTAGAATCATGGGGGAAAAACATGATGATGAGATGGTCAGAAAAGCTTCACAGAGGGTACATGTATTACGAGCATTGAGTAGATTTGGCGCGACTGCAGACGATCTGAAAAGTATTTATGTGATATTTATTTGACACGTTTGTTGATTTAAAAATTGAGGAAAGATTTCACATACATACATACATACATACATACATACATACATACATACATACATACATACATACATCGTTCACGTCGTATAGCTATATATGTGTATAATGCTTTTGAGAGAAGGAATGTTTCGATAAATATCGCCATAGATATGTTCTTTGTACTTTTCCTCTATGTTCACATATTGTATGTAAGTTTATAGATGTTCTATTTGTTTAATTTGTTTTGAAAAAAGGTAACTTATAAGTCCGTAGGGACTGCGCAGATGTATATCTGTATATTGTATTGTAAATTATTGTAAATCTGCATGTCACTATATAATAAACTACTACTATACTATGTGTCCTTAGTTCGTTCAGCGTTATAATAAATTATGCATGTATCGTTTGGCACGGAAGCTTTAACTGAGAAACAGAGATCTCAGATAGAAAGCATTCAAAGGAGAGCTTTCAGAATCATTCATCCTTCAAGTACCTATAAGGAATCACAATTTTACGACAGAACTTAGAGTCCTCAGAGATTCGATGTCAGAAATATCAGTCACAACGGTTTGCTTTGCAAGTGTTAAAAACCAGACTATAAACTCAATCATCATGTTCCAGCACTTACAAATCACAAGTACCCAATAAGAAATCGTAATTGTTAGGAACTTTTGAGTTGTCTGCAGTGTCTTTTTGTCCTTCATGTGTTTTTTAAAGTAATGTAACAATCGTAATTAGGTCAGAACGTTGGAAATAAACCGTTATTATTAAACGTTCGCTAACTTCCACAAATAAGTTAAGCTCATTTTTTTTTCAAAGAATACATGCCAGCGATAATCTAGCATCCCTTTCCGGCTTCCAGATCGGATTGCAATCACTACCGGAAACACATTATTTCCATGACAACGACATAGATGTCTGACTTGAGGACACTCAATTTAGAATTTTCAATGCTTAGTCACGACGCTATTGTTACTAAGATATTATCCCACAGGTTACCATGGTTACTGAGATGGTTGTCGAATTGATGTCAATAGTCGTTTATATGCTCCTGCGTTGAGGGAGAATAAAGTGAAAGATGTTACACTTGTGTGAGAATTATATCAGCGTGTTGTAATTTATTTGAACAGGACATATTAAACGCAATGTCATTAGACATACCTGAGAACATTACTCATCATAAGCCAGCCAGGAATCACAGTATGAAATCTACACAATCATGTGTACCATTTCGTACGATTTTACGACTTTTACGTCCTACAAATTGAATGTCAATTGCATGGTTACTTAGTGAGAATGATTTCCTCACTCTGTAATTGTAAATCGTAAAGCAATTTGCGTTGTACTGTTAGAGTGCTCGATGTTCTGTTATTTGAGAAACTGTTAAAAGAGGTTAAAGTAAAAGGTGGTTCAGTTTAGCATTTCCCTGGATGGATGACAACGGTCTAGTGAGCCTAAATGAAGTGCAGTAGTAATTATTTGGATAGTTGTTCTCCCCGTCATTACGTTCTTGCCACCGACTAGCGACTACATTTACAAGTAGAGTTACATCTACATGTAAGGTATGAAATTCCTGTACGATCTTCATTTGAACCTCTCGGTCACAGACTGTGAAGTGTTATGGTCAATATCCGGACCCAAATCACAGCGCCCTCTTTGTCCTTTTTCCGGAAGACAATTGATTACATTGACGAGCGTGAACTACAATAACACATCATTTCGTAAGATTTCTCAGCGGCATTATTGTGGACTAGGCCGAACTAAAATGTATCACGCTATTAAAGATTGTTTGTAACGAGCCAAGAATGTCCAATTATGTGACTAGCGATCCATAATGGTGAATGCTCAAACTTTGAACCCCACGCAGGTGTTCGATATTCAGTGCTGTGTGCTACGTATATAGATAGATTTAAATGATGAAAGTAGGGTGATTGTAAATCGTGACAATCAGCAAGTTATCTCGACTCGAAACTCGATAATTTGAAGTAGCAGCTGTATTTTTAACATCTCATAGAGCTGAATGTCAGTTTGTTTTACACTATCTAGGCTATCAAGAAAACATCAAGTTGATTAATATTCCGAGTTAGAGGAAGTCATTACCCATTAAAACAGGGACTGACGGCACCGGCATAGTGAAAAGCATGCAAATGTCAAGTGCACTTTGTAAGGTATGTCGACGTCCTGGTAAACCAAATCGAGTTGAAGTTCAACCGGGGGAAAACATTCTCAGCCTACCGTACATATTTGGAATACACCTCGACGACAAATTTCCACGTTTTTGCTACATAGGTGTTTGTTCCTACAATATTAATACTGGTCCATTTGAAATAGTAAGATAAATTGTTGGGCTACCATCTTGTTTTCAAGGACAGTGTTCGGCTTGCACCTTAAAGTTAAACCCCTGGTTTAGTTGTTGATTACAATTCAGCTTGACTTATTTCCAACGCACACGCTGCATTTAGTCCAATCTACTAATAAGACATGTCTGTCTGTCTGTCTGTCTGTCTGTCTGTCTGTCTGTCTGTCTGTCTGTCTGTCTGTCTGTCTGTCTGTCTGTCTGTCTGTCCGTCCGTCCGTCCGTTTGTCCCTCCCCTGTCGTTCTGTCCCTTCCCATGTCTGATTTTACCTACAACAAAGGGACGGTTATGTTATAGCTCTGTCTGTCTGTCTGTCTGTCTGTCTGTCTGTCTGTCTGTCTGTCTGTCTGTCTGTCCGTCCCTCTACACGTCTGCCTGGCTGTCCGTCCGTCTGCCCCTCCCAAAGTCTGTCTGTCTGTCTGTCTGTCTGTCTGTCTGTCTGTCTGTCTGTCTGTCTGTCCGTCCGTCCGTCCGTCCGTCCGTCCGTCCGTCCGTCCGTCCGTCTGTCTGTCTGTCTGTCTGTCTGTCTGTCTGCCTGCCTGCCTGCCTGCCTCTGTCTGTCTGTCTGTCTGTCTGTATGTCTGTCTGTCTGTCTAGTCTTGATTACTTGTAAGGGCATTTCCATACACACTTTGCTCTTGCGAAATGTGCCTCTGATATAAACTGTTTAACCTTCTTGTTCAAGAAAATCCCAAATTATTCTCAGTTAAAGTTTAAGGGTCACCGTACATAGTTTTGAAATAGAGGTCAAAACTGTATTAAAAATGAAGACATTTTAGACCACGGAATACTGTGATAACGCTGTGGGGGAAATGAAAGATTGCCGATTTCTTTGAAAACAAGATGCATGATGGGACCCCAAATTTATTTTATTATTTCAAAAGGACCATTAAGTAAGCTTTCACATAGCGACGTTTATAAAACTTTAATTTTATGTGAAATTCGTCTCCATCGTGCATTCTACCTTTAAAAGGGCCAATTTTGTTATCAAATCAATTATAGTCGGTATATTTCTTTATACTGTAGGATAGCGCTTATGTAGTATTCATTGCGCCTAGTTTGAGAGTAGCACACAACATCCATATTCCCCAATTACCTTAGATTAACAGTAAGTAGGTCGCTGGATAATCCTGACAGCTGCATCCACGACTCTCAAAATGGTCCTTGTACGACTACTTCTATATATTTCCAGAATATCAACCGGTGAACGTCCTCAATCGTGTAATAGAAAAAAAAAACAATTTGCTGTTGAAACAACCTTACCTAACTATTACTGTCATTAAGTACCATTTTCCTTGATTGCATTATTGCTGAAGTAGAGCCGTGCATTCACCTCCGAGCGACTGTTCTATAAATCACAAAATTGGCAAACAAACTACACATGCTAGCTATAGGCAATTATGTTAGCATTTAGATTCAGTATCTCGTCTTGCAACTTTACGTTCAGGAAACTATTTTCGATATTATATGTCAGGTTGTTTGTTTTCGATTCCCTTCGAATACGAGGACTAGGAGGAACGACCAGCTAACGATGTATCTCGACAGCGCAATAAACAAAGTGTATTGTCATGTAATAAAGCTTACAATTCTTATGAGGCAACAATGCCTATTAAAATGCGGCATCGGTAGAGATATACGTGTATAATGTATGTTCAAAGGAAATGTGAAAAGTGTGACATATCTCGCCAAATGTACAGTAATTGCTTCTTATTCAGGTTACAGGAAAGACGAATCTTTCAATTAGCAAAATTGCAACTCCTACACATCCCTTTTACAATTTGAGACAGTCGTATGAAGCCAACATAAAGCATATACTCTAATATAAATCACAGTGTGAGAGTCTGATCTTTTTACAAATTTGTAATTCTAATATATCGTTTTTATCTTTAATCTTCTGAAATGGGGAGGGATTAAATATAAACGTACGGACTAATTCATAGTCATATTCACATACATACATACATACATACATACATACATACATACATACATACATACATACATACACACACACATACATACATACATACATACATACATACATACATACATACATACATTCATACACACATACTACATAGATTATACGCATCATTTCCTGTCTAATCACACTTATTTTATATTTCAGGCGTGTTCTGTTGGGTTCTTTTTGGTGCGTGTGAATTTTAGATCTTTTCACACATATATAACCGTTAATCTCGCGCGGTTGTCGTTCTATTCCATAACATTCAGATATAATCAGGTGTTTACCTATTATGTCTTGCCTTTGAATACCTTGAAAAAGAATTTTTATTCGAAACGTCGGATCACATATATTTATTTGGACTGTCTCACAAGTTCCTTATGCATTTCTTTCTACATACATACATATCAAATTCTTTTATTTCCAACTTACATGAAAATAGCATGTACAGGTAAAGTATTTACATAATTCCTTTACAGAATACACACACAATACCTTGCAGGAAATCATACTGACTAGTGAACGAGTTTCTCTTGGTCACTTATGACAAACGTTCACGTGATATCTGGTTGTTATAGTACCTACATCTCAAACTCCAAATTTTGTAAGAACCTATTATTGAGCTTACACTACAATATTTGGTGATGGATTTGGAATTCCTTCTATTTAAACCAGCTTTGATCAAACCACTTGTGACTTTATGATGTACATTTCCGAGACTTCCAATGACAATAACTATTATTTCTGAACGAAAGCCTGTAGTGTTTATTTCTAGTGAGAGTGGAAAATATTTGTCGAACTTCTTCTGAAAACACAATGAAATATGTGCATCAAAGGGTACGGAGACTTCAACTAATATTGCATGTTTGTTCTGTTTATCGATGATAGTAATGTCTGGTCGTTTATGCTGATGTTCAAAAGTTCTCATATGGGCATCAAACATTTCAGGTTTTAAAACCGTGTCTTTAAATGTCTCCTTGCCAGGATTACTGTTCGCGATTTTACCGAAGATTAAATCAACTACATACATACATACATACATACATACATACATACATACATACATACATACATACATATTCCAAGATATGCATGAATTTACTCTGAGTTTAATTGAAATGAAATTTAAAAGTAATGACGTGTTTAGGATGATATAGCGTGTGACAAGTATTTAGCATTTTAGTACGAAGTTTCTTTTTCATTTGCTGCTCCTATAAATGTGAATCACTGTATGCAAAGAGCATTGTAACGCATAAAATGTACTATGGAGATCCGATTGCATGTTATTTGGTCATGAGTGGAATATGATGCCATACTTAACAGAATGTCAGTGTAGTGCAAAACTTGAGAATTACGGCCGGTTGCGTGCAGTTCAGTCATATGTTATTAATAAACATTCATGTCCACTTCCGATATGATATTGTAACAAGATGGAAATGTGCAAAGGCTGCTAGGACCGAAGTGGGAATGAAGAGAGTCGAATTGAAAACATGTGAATGACATTGATTTGACGTAGACAATCCTGCTCAGAGGAAGGGTTAACGCTCGGAACCGAACTCCTACACATCCGTGATATACACTACTGCCTTCAATGATGGCCACATTTGTCCTATCACAGAGTTTACGTTACATACTCGCTACTGTTTTGAAATGAATATTTAACATGAAACATCCATGGTGTTAATACTAATTAGTTTATTGATAAAATAGACTGGCTTAATTCTGAAACATATTGCGTTAAATTACGAGTAAGTACAATTCCCATCAAATGCTAGTGCAGTGTATATATACAACGTTAGTAGTTGTATGGCAACCATCGCTCAGTGTTTCTTTACATATCTCCCAACAAAATGTTCTCTTTATATAGAAATTTCACCAAACAGGAATAGCAATTTATATTTGTATTGTTTATGAACAAATATCCCCTTAAATACAATGTTTACCGTTAGTATTTGAAAGCTATGGTTTTACAACAAAATCCAAAATGGCTCCCACTGAATGCAGGGCTACTTGGAAGAGTTGGACCGGAAGTTGTGGAGGTCGACTTTTTTACGGTAGCGTTGCGTAGGAGCTTGCGTCCAACGTGGTCACCACAGCCGCTTTACGGCACCGTTAGCAGAAACGTGTGCTCTGGCTTGCGAGAACTTGATGGGAACGTCAGGTTGTCAAGACAGAAGACGTCATTTATTTAACTTCCTTGATTACCGTAATATATATGTATCTCTTTGTTAACAAAAGGGCCGAACATTTATGCTGACTGTGATCAATATATATAGTATTTATTATGTTTTTTATAAGATGTCAATAAATGCTATGCACAAGTCTATTTATTGAGCCCTGTGTGACATTAAGCGATGGTCCCTCATAGACTGGATGTATTGACGTCAATAATGATAGTATCATCTCCGGGGCATAATTTTGAACCACGCGATTTTCTTTTCATTCTAAGCTTAACCATTCTGAAGAAAAGTGCAGAGTAATTGGAGTAGACAGATAGCATGTTGGTATTGCTTGCAGATACATATAATGCAGGTAACTTGTATTTACTTCATTGCATCTGTTACTTCAATGAACATATATAGTTGACAATTTCACTCAATAGGGTGAAATTACACTTTGAGTGAACTACACGTCGTCTCGTATGATGGGATTAATATGTATATTTGTGTGTGTGTGTGTGTGTGTGTGTGTGTGTGTGTGTGTGTGTGTGTGTATGTGTGTGTGTGCGCGCGTGTGTGCGCACGCGCGCGTGCGTAAGTGCATGCGTTTTCCTGTGTGTCTGTTCATATTTGTTTGAACCTTCTGGTCCAACAATGTTCTTTTTCTTACTCTAAAGTGTCTGGAAATGAGCTATCATCTATAGTTTAAAAGGCAATGAATTGTAGTCTTACCGTAAATCCAGCTAGTTTTAGACACATTTATATGCTATTCAGTGACATGTTATATAGAATAATCCGTTGCTTTTACTTCACTAAGTGTCTCAAGGACTTATCAATGATTCAGTAGATGTTCTTTTCAAATGACATCGTGGCCCTCCACAGCTTAAGGCAATCTCTAAAGAAATGAGGGAAGAAGGTTTGCTTGGAGAGCTGCACAGATGCGTGGTTTCCGACACGGCTAGCTTGGCGCCACACCTAAAGAATTGCTTCTAGAAGTATTCACCATAGTTTATAGGTCCAATTCTTTTTTTACAATAACCTCTGCCATGAACAGAGACTGTGCCTAAGATCAGTGCAAACAGTGCAAATAACTCATCTTGAGCATTTGATTGAATGGGAACGACTGGCGCTGTCATCAAATGATTGAAGCGGGAATGGCATGCCGTGCTAATATCTAAGAACATCTAACTATCATGCAACGTTTTGTGTTATTATTAAACAAGTATTAGAAAGTAAACTGATAGGATTTGAGATGACCTGTTCAAAGTTGAATGAAGTAGACGATACACATAGCTATCAGTGTCACTAACAGAGAAAATAAACCAAACCTTTCACATTTACTTGATCTGAGATGATTGAACCTGTACCACGAGCCAACCTTTGTCACCACTCTGCATTTTTCCTACAACTACTCACCAGTATTAAGAATATGTACATGCTACACTTTGAGATAACAAGGTTGAATGAATGCAGTTTCTAACTACATTTTGTCTAAATGAGATAAACTAATAATGTGCCACCATACAGACATCAAAAAATTTGAGCCATCCGCATGTCCACGTCTGTTTGCCTAGTTTAAATGGTTTATATAATCCAGACGAACAGAAACAAGAAATAGCGATCTGTTATCTTATCAGAGTGCAGAATTATAATGCAATTTCCTATTTGTTTCTGCGTGGTTATACCAGAGGTTGCCAGTGAACAGTAGCCAGCAATGCGCTGTATATATCTGCTAAACGTCTTATAACCTTTAATCTTGGTGGCATGTTATTTATAATTACAGTAAATGTTAAGTTCAAGAAGGTGTTAACCATCAACTTCGGTGAAGGCTAATTTATTGGCTGTTTAGGCCTACAGCAAATTTGCTCAATGTCACGGAACTCAAGCTGCAAAACTGTAATGTTAAGAATAAAACCCTGCATATCACTTTCAATGTTTCTGTAATAAAGCTTATTTGCTATCTATAGTGAGTTGGGTAGTTATTACATCAACTTTCACAGGTGAAACGTTTTAGGGTGAAATATATACTTTAAAACGACACGTTACTTACATACTATATAGATAGATAATGTACACATACAGTTTTCAAGCACTATGTATACATACATTTCGCAATCGGTCCTATGGTACCAGTACGTGATGTTGCCTTGACAACACAAGCATGACAAGCAATTACCCTAACTTCTTAATTTGATCTATCTCAAAATGACATGCATAACAGTTCCATTGCATGCCAGGTGAACTTCGTGATTTATCATTACTTCCCGTAAGGCCTAAAAATATTGTTTGGTTCCAGTTATCCAACACCACCTATTTTTTCACGACGACCCTAAACTTTTTAAATAAAATAAAATAAAATAAAATAAAATAAATTTGCGAAAATTGTGACGTCTCACAAGAAAGAGTGGACGCGGAAACTGGCATTAACTTAAAAAGACAATATAAAACTGATATTCCAATCTGTAATGGCTGTATATCTGATGAGAAGAAACCAATAACACAGAGCCCATAAGGAAAACAACGGAAAACATAGCTACCTGAACTAGACTCTCACATATATATAAATATAAATATATAAATACTCCTAAATACTCCTATCTTATGATCATTACACTGAATCTATACTCACTCATTATCTTCAACTTTTTGAAGTTTAATCTTCTGCCGCAAACTGATATTCAATTTCTTCGCATTGTCTCACACATTATGATGATGTGTATATCGCCAACAGGCTAAACATTTGCATGTCATAAGACTGAAAAAGTATTTGAAATATTTGTATTCAAAATAGAACAGGTATCATATATTTTTTATCAATACGGACGATTGACAGGATGAATGAATGTTTTTACCAGGGAAATATTCAGTCATGGAAGGATCATATTTTGATACTTGAAATTCCGTAGATCCCCTAGACAATTTTTACGTCTCGTAGTTAAGAACAGTAATCACCTGTATTTATATCCATACTGGCAACATCCATACTGGCAACAGCTGATTTAACAATCATGTGGTTTTAAATCATTTGTCAATTTGTACCTTTCTTTATAAAATGGCCTTTTTTATGAGTCTTTATTTTAATGCACTGTTATCAAATATTACATGATCCGTACATTTTGCTGTGAATTGTTGTATCAAATATCGTCAATGTGTTTGTATAACGGTTGGTTATTATTCTTCCATGTTACAGATGTTTTGATTTTACCTACTACAAGGGGCGGTTATGTTATAGCTCTGTCTGTCTGTCTGTCTGTCTGTCTGTCTGTCTGTCTGTCTGTCTGTGAACTTGATATCTCAAAAACTACCGTATCAATTCCATTGAAACTTAATACACATTCATTATGAGAAAAGATGGAACAGGTTAGATTTTGGTATTAAGATCCAATCAATGTTAAAGAATAAAAACAATTTGCATATTCATTTATTTTCGGTAATGCTGTTATATTCTTCCTTTGTTTTTAAACTCGGTGGGTGAAATTTCTGTCATTAGAATTCATAAAACTTTCACATGTTTTGTATAAATTCTGACTTCTCATTGTTTTGAAAGATACATATTATTCCAGTAGTACTTTTGGCCACTAACAACATCAAGTTGCCAATTACTTGGCTTTGAATGGTGACAAGGATTGATATTGATGAGGGAGCTCAGCCTAGCCAGACTGTCTGGGAATTAGCAGTGGTTTAATACGTTTTGCTAGGAATTGTTCGGATACCATTTTAACAAGCTTCATTATAAAATAATGAAATTAAGGCCATGGCACAACAACTGTGTTATTTAGGTCTCACGGGGAGTTATACTGTTGTGGCCGGAGGGAATATTGTTCTTACATGACGTGTATGGACTTACGATTGTATGATAGGCTCAAGATAGCATTGCGTGTAATAGTGCTCATTCTCGCAAAGCAGAGCTGATAGTTCTTCCGCGGCACTGCGAAATCTCTTGACGAAATCTCTTGGACTATGCAGTATAAAGGACTGTGTGGTCCTGGATGATGCCGTAAAGGGACTATGGTTTACGACGGTGAAAAGTGTTATACATTTGTTTCCCCGGAATCCATAACACAAACTGTACCTGTGCGATAGGCTGAGTAATCAGTTAAAGTAATTGGGGGTTGGTGATGATACTGGTACTACGGGTTTTCACAGTTTAATGGCCCTAAAGGTGACCATCTCTGAGAGAGAATTTGGTTTGTGTAAGATTCCTTCAAGCAATTGCTTTGTCAATAGAATGCAGCAGTTTATTATATCTGCGCCCCAAAGCCTTCAAATGGACAACTTTGCTTCAGGTGTATGTGTAATTGTAGCTGAAGTCCCTTTCTTTAAATTATTTTGTAAATCTTTGCTCGGGAGAGATGTCGTCATTGAGTTCATTATACTGAAAGCCAACCTTTACTTTAAAAACCCCACCAGGCAAATTGCAACAAATCTACACGATTTCTCAGCTTGCTCCTTGATTAAAAGTTTCTATACGTATATGAACAAGTACTATTGTCATAAACAAAAGAGGAACTTTTGAGTACAGGGATGTGATATGTACTACTAATCACCCATAGGAATACGAACTAGCGTTACATGTCTTGGCGCTTGCCGGCCGACTTATTAGACGTATTAATTATTAGATTTTCACTACAAAGCACGTAGCAGGCAGAATGCACACATGTATCCCTGAGTTATCACTGAGAACTGTCATCGAGGTATTAAGGTACATATAACAATTACATTGCTAAGTGTTTTCCTCTCACTCACTCACTCACTCACTCACTCACTCACTCACTCACTCACTCACTCACTCACTCACTCACTCACTCACTCAATCAATCAATCAGTCAGTCAGTCAGTCAGTCAATCAATCAATCAATCAATCAATCAATCAATCAATCAATCAATCAATCAATCAATTCATACGTTTTTGATGATATTGAATCCTATTTCGCAACTTATGAACAGCTAAAACTTCGAAATATTGTCAAAAATTTGAAATTTTATATAAAAATACAACATTTTTACACAGAAAAATGTCTGACAAGGCTACGTGTTTTGTCTTTTACGCAATCACAATATAACTCTCTGTTTTGCATCATTCGACAATGTCTTGGGATCACTGATTCAGAAGGTAACGCTAGCTACTCGAAAATCCAATATGGTAGCTATTTTCCAAAATGGCGCCACCTAGATCGTTAAGAACTGCTTTTAATATCATAAAAATATTCCATCAAAGTGTGCAATCATAAGCTACTTTATGTTACAGAATTCTATTGGACGACTCATGAACAGCTAAAATTAAACCGAGATTATTTCATAAAATGAAATTTTAGTAAAAATACATTTTTTGAACAGATATATGTCGACGTCTGTCTTCAAGGTTACAAAGTTTTCTGCCTTACAGCACAAATACCTTCTTCAAATACACATATATGCGGTAGCAATTTCTCAATATAGTCAGTCGCCCACCATATTTTGACAAGTGTACCACAATGAGTATTTCAACTAGGTATATAGTCAGACTTTTGTGATTACATTGAATCATATTTCAAGTTGATTGGTACAACGCTACCTTTCAAATTGAACATTTAAAAAAATGGTTCCCTTCTGTTAATAAAATGGCTAGCAATCTTGATAATATTATTGGGATAGTTTGTCGTTGATTGAAATCAGTGAACTGTGAAAGCTAGAGGAAAATGACAACTGGGATGTTTGTGATACAATAGACGGGTGTATAAATCGACCTCACCGTAATGTATAAGGTGGATCGTAACCATGGGTGGCGATGGAAATCTAGGATCAGTTTAAATAATGAGTGACGTAAAACGAATAATTATATGTCGCAGTAGGAAGCTTAAAGCTGGCTTGCGACAGAAATGTACCTCGTCCCCGTTTTAATATCTGCTGATATTTCTGTAGTAAATTACCCAAGTCTCCAGTGGTGATAAACATTTTCATTCCAAACATGAAAGCCCTGCCGAACACTACATTTGTTGAAAATGAGCTAGTTTAGGACATCTTCTATTTTGCAGACGGAATTACCATTAATCATGTATACTAAGGCTACTCGCAAACTAAGCTTGTTCGCAAGTTAAAAAAAATCAACTTGATGATACATGAAGATTGATGGTTTTCACGAAGCGAAGGGACACGAGTTCTATTACATCCAAATTAAGATTGTGCCAATCCAGATTAGAAAGTGATGCTGCGAATGCGTTTCTACTTCCAAAACCAATTAAATGTTCCGAGGTTAATCCGTACATGGTCCTACCCTAATGTGTGTTAGACGCTGGTGCTCGAAAAACGTACATCACTGTAGAATATGCGCAACTTCATGTCAAATGTTCACTTTGTTTTCCACACCATACCGATGTCATGATCATTTTACAATGTACACTCGTTAACCGAGATCAACACATAATTGGTGGAACTGACATTAAAAAGATGGAATGCCAACAGAGAAGATGGGAAATCCGCAACTATTGAGATAGTTTTTCGTTGATTGAAATCAGTGAACTCTAAACGCTGGGGAAACGACAACTGATTTTGATGTTACAGTAATATACGGATGTATAAATCCACACCGTCGTAATGTATAAGGTGAATCGTAACCATGGGTGGCGATGGGAATCTAGAATCAGTTTAAATAATGGCTGACGTAAAACGAATCAATATGTCGCAGTTACTGTAATAAAGCAGAATTATACTTCGTTCCCTTTTAAAATCTGCCAATATCATGATTGCGTCTTATCAGAAGGTTTAGACCTAATGTATCCGTAATGTGGGTTTGTAGATAACATAATCGACCACTTTGTACAGTGCAATTGTCCATCATTCTTGTTTGCCGCCATACCTGCTCAGCTGTTGTTTGTCGACTCATGTGGAAATTATCTGTACGTACTTAGGTGTCAAACTTGAAATGCAGTCTCTAGTTTTATATTCATTAGCCCTTGCAGGAAAATGGGTAAACGTCCAAAACATTAGGTTACCTCGTGATACCTCCTTGGTTGTCTGTAAAATAAAATGATTTCTTATCCTAAGTTTGCGATGGAAAGTTACCAGAATATAAAGGTAGTGCAGTCATTCACTTTGTTTGGATGAAATGTTGTCTTGAAAAGTTGCGTCTAAAAGTCAAGTTTCCCAACGTGTTTTCGGTATATTTTATCAGACGTGCAGTGACAGACATTCATGTTGTGGATGACCGGAAAGAATTAAAGTGTTAGAATTGTGAATACAAATGTAGTTCAAGTGCATTAACAAATCATACGAGAAGTCTAATATCTTCTCTGTTCATGTGCATTTAATTGAGATGTTCTATCTGCTTGTTGTGTTTGACTTGTATTGTGAAAACTCTAGGCAGAGAGGTGATAAGTCATCAAAACCAAACGACTGGTATATATAATAGTAAACTTTCATTTCAAAACAAACTACAGCGAAAGACGACAAAAACGTAATGTCCACAGCGTTCATTAAGTCACTATCAAGAAAAGCGTTTCGTTCATATCACTTGGAAAGGCGTCAGTTAATAGCATATTTTCTTTTAAGATTGTGATACATTGGTAAAATTTAAGATATTCTTGTCTCAGTGGTGTTGATTAGCGCTGTGTAAACTGCAATACGGTTGGGAATAAAGAAAGATAATCAGCGTTGAAAGTAGTAGGTATCTAACGTCATATTTTAAAACTTGGCGTTATCATTCCGACGTTGTCTCCATCAACATATCGCCATTCCCGACAAATTCATCACACTTACACATTAATGTACTGTCGGCTTCAACTGAATTATTAGCTGATGAAGACTAATATACCTGACGGGTGAGACAGTGATTTATAAACATTAACCGAGGGACTTGACATTTGAGCAGTGAAGAATCATCTAACTTTCAACACGAAATGGCGTTAGTTTGCTCTACTGTAAGCGACATAACAAATTGTAAGCAAAATGGAACCCGAGTATGCAATAAAACACTTCTTAGACGTCACCTTGTCAAATCTCCGGAAGAACGTTGAAAAGTAATCAAGTGTTATACAAAGAAGGGTTAAAGCGACAGAAAATAAATGACATAATCTATCAGGTTTGAAATAAATCTCAGAGAGTCATTTTATGGACCAATAGGTAGTCGCTGACAAATATGTACAGATGTGTACCGATTTGTCTGTTCAAAATTAAGCTCAAAATTTAAGATAAAAAGCACTTCAACAATCGAGGGTGTTCGTAATTGTCAAGTGAATTTATATACTTCGATGTACTGACATAACTCTTTTTAACACCAAGAACCCTTCACTGTCATGGGTTTGATGTTATTATCCTTTGGGGAAATTCTTTTCCTATGAGACCCAAGTGAGTATCGAATCTTCATAAATCCTCGGACTTTGATAAAAGACGGAGTTGATACCCTTTTTAGCTTGAATGCAACATCAAATTCAAATTCACCATGTACTGTTTATGTTGAATGACGTCCAGTTCTACTTATGTCAGAAAAATGCTTTTAAGACATAAACTCTTAACTACCGCTACTCCCCTTGTTTACATTGAAAAGTGAATCGTTTATCTAATTCTTTTACCGAACTGTGATCTTTTACTTTCTGTGTGATTTTTTCATATTGAACGATATCATCACGTAAATATGATAAGTGTACAGTTCAAATTGTTAACAAGAATCATATCAAAATTACGTGGTTTGAGTAGGTGTGAATGATTAAAGTTTGGTCTGAGACTCGAAAACCTTTTTTGTGAGAGATGAAAATTGATAGTTAACCCTGACACATTAAGATGCAGACGTTTTTGTAATGTAAAATGTAGAAGGGGGTAGAATGGTCAAGAACGGCCTTCTCTTCCTGTCCAGCCCACCATATCATCAATGCCCCATACTTCATAACATGTATGCAATTATCATACTTTACAAAAAATTAAATTGCGCAAACTTACGAATCAACTTTCTAGTTTTATCATTTCACGTCACTCAATGAATAGTCTTGAAATATCATTGGTCAACCATCAACAATTCACATAATTATGTCTTGCAATTAATCAAACATGACGAAACATCTGCTTGCTTACTGGAAGCTAAAACTGTATTTCAAAACTCCCAAAACATATTCACTTGTTTCTAAAATCAGACAATGTTCGACAGATTCTCCACTTGCCGCAATGTTAACCAATAATGTGTAATAGATCACGCGTATGTAAAAAAATCGTATGTTTTCTCTTCACCGCGATGTTTTCTGTTGTGGTCTAGGAGGTTTCATCAAGAACGTGTATGGGACAATCAGTTTTCTGTCAATTATAACGGTCATGTGAGAAGTGATTTATACTTTTAAATTGAAAGTCGTATTCTTTAAAGGTAACAGCATGCAGCAAGCTTTTATGTTACTTTCAATCCACGGTTTGTCGGGTCCTCAAATCTAATTAAAATTTAATAACTGTCTATACACACACAGCAGTCAAGCACGTCACAAAGATCGAGTTCTATCAAACTAATTAACGTTTTGTAGTTTCAGAAATGACGATAGGAAACTCATTAATGGTGCTTTAATGTCACAAATAGATAATTTACATGCCTATGTGCAAGAGGTGCTATAATTAGAATACACACACATAAACGTATTAGACATACCACGTGGTTAAATATGTAAATATATTATTCAGAAATGCAGTGAAGAATCATTTTAAGCAGACTATAATTAGAGATATACTTTTTGTACATTCTGATGTAATTATATATATATATATATATATATATATATATATATATATATATATATATATATATATATATATATATATATATATATATAAATGGAGGCGTCTGTCTTTCCTGTTTGAATTACGTATTATTAGTAAAACAGCAAATGATATTCAGATGCACTTGAGTAGTCATTTCGCGTCTTCCGTACACCCTCCATATAACGACCCCTGTTTACGATACCTTAATGTCTACTTGTGGTTTCTTCTTCGCATTTCTGATCGTTTTGAAATTGAAAATCACTGCTATCAACCCTTCCGGGCAGTATGCGTGTAATAGATACACCGGTGGTGGAGAATCTTGTACTACAAGTGGAGTTTATACTGTTTCTGCTTTCGTGTTGTAACCTTAGGTGCTTACCGAGTATTCTGAACAGCTTTGACTTTGCCATGTTGTTTCGGAAGTTTGTTCCCATAAACGAGTAAATGATAGGGTTCAAACAACTGTTGGAATAGCTGAGACATATTGATATGGAGTAAATGCTGACGACAAGCATGCTAGGCGAATGGTAGTCAAGTGACAATGTAATATTCAGGACGTAAAAAGGCAACCAACAAACCACAAACGCAATGACTATCACGATTACCATAACGGCAACGCGACGTGATTCCTGTCGTATTTTGGCCGCTCGTAACCGATGGTCTGGTCGATGAACTTGACAGAGATGGGTGAAAGCTTTGATGTAACAGACTGCGATAACAAGGAGCGGAAATGTAAATCCTAAATTGAACGTAAATAAAATGAAGACGGTGTCACCTTCATAGTCCGGCCATATTATGGTGCAAATGTTTGTTGAGTTAGACACGGTATACTCCTGCGAGAAGAGCCACAGGGGCAAGCTTGCTAAGAGCGATGCGCACCAAATGGACACATTTACCAGGCGAGCTTTGTTAATTGTCCGAAATGCTCGGAACTTTATCGGGTATACAATTGCTAAGTGTCTATCGACGCTCATCGCAGTCAAAATGAAGATCCCCGTGAATTGGTTCATACCGTCGAAGCCCGTTATAAGTTTGCACATGGCATTACCGAATATCCACTCCTTCTTGGCTAAACTGTGAGCTTGAAATGGTAAAGTACACATGAAGAGAAAATCAGCAATGGCCAAGTTCAGGATAAAGACGTTTGGAATTGATCTTTTGGACGAGTGACGTATCAAAACATATATGACAAGAAAATTGCCAATAAGACCAATAACACAAATACAACTGTACAACGCTGGTATTATTTTGAAGAAGAAAGCATCACCAATCCCCTGTATTTCTGTAGCGTTGTAATGTTGTTCCGCAACAGTGTTGACCACATCATGCTCATCCATACCATCGGAAGTTGTTGACAACAGCTGCATAGATTGCATACTACACCGACGTCGATTAGTTATCACTGGTATAATGTCCTCTATATGTGTACTTTTTACCCGTTGATGTTAGAGATTTCTGCAGTCACAATTGCTGTGTTCAAGACAGACTATTTGCGTTCGACTGTGTCATTCAGAGACTGTAAACAGATGAGAGTTATTCAGAACTATTTACCCTATAGCAAACGTGGTCACGCATGACGTCGCTGTGCATATGATTATAAACAGGCGCAGCCGCTAGTGAAGTCAGACTGTATGCTTACACATAACTTTTTGCGATTGTTCCGATGGTCCAAACCAATGATTGTACTCCCTTTGGGAAAGTGGTAAATCTGGGAATTTTCGTGCCCGTCAGCACATGCAACAGTTATAGTAAATATTCTCACACTGACCAATTTAGTGTAACACAGATGTATATAGCCGCTGAGTCGATACTCTTGGACGCGCTTATCCTAATGGAACAGTCGATCAGAAATGAATTATGTTGATGAGTGGAGCCTAAATATCGACCTTAAATGACACGGACGATGCATACCTACTCTATATAATATAAGTTATTCATCGCGAGCGTTCACCTGCCTGTTTGTTGTACATGTATTTGTCCCTCAACGGGTACAATATCTTATCGACTGCTGGTTGATTATATTCCCCAAATAACAATTTCAGTCTGTGCCTACTATTGACTTATGTATTGTATGACATGAATTACAGCTAAAATGATGTTGACTTGGTGTTTCACTCATTGGATATTACGTTTTTGATACAAAGATAGACATATTTCAATTCTAGACTATCAATAACAGAAACACAATAAACACTGCAGCATTCTTTGCCCAATCACACTGAACACTGATAAGCATTGCTATTCTTTCAAAGTGCAGTAAAAACAGGCTTCTTAGACTAGACCAATGAAAACATTACATACGTCATGGACTTGATATTTCTAATGGCTGGAATTGTTTATTTCTTAACTGATAATCAACATGTCAACTTGACTATTTCTACATCCCCACTGTGCATGGCGCCTAGGCAATTGTATCTTTTGCATTAGAGGTAGTCTAAGGTTGTGTGTAATAAATGTCATGTTGCAAGAGTGAAACACTAAGCCTGCATCATTTTAGCTAATACTGCTGGCAACTGTTAACTAAATGTGTCGTATTTGATATGTTTCTCAGCGTTTATTCAGCCATCAGAACTCGTACAGTAAGAAGAGATCCAAAGAGAGACGATACCTGACCACGGAAAAGAAGCGGTGCCACTATAATAAACGAGACATTCTAAAGATAAGGCGTACCATCTGGTATACCAGTACCATATCCGATGATTTATTAATGATATATTCTTTGCATCCAGCTGTACCGAATCCATTAAAATCAAGACCTAAACACTATTAAGGTTAAATGTACAAAACCCATTGTTTTGTTCAATAATATCCAAATTAGATCAATGGTTCGAGGCTGTAATCCCATAAATGGACACCCTATGTCTGAATTACTAATTCTGGATTAATTTCCAGCAGTAAAACCATATCTTTAATATTCTTTGTAATCCACCAAACTTGATGGGGTTATCTTTGTAAACCACGTAATTTTCTTTAAAGGTTGTCACGTTCACATCCTTGAATATGTCTTTTCTCTTGTATAAAATGATACGCACATCCGTCTTATGAATAAACGGAGTGTTTTTTTTTTCTATACCGCCTTCTAGGTAATTAGCTCGCCCTTGAAAACGATATAAAGGAATACGTGGCTGCCCATGTTGATTGTGTTGTCGGCTCAGACTTGACTGTCTCTCTTTCTGCCTAATTTTTTTTTATCTGTTATCAAAGTTAGGTTAAAACATTCTTTATTTAAGAAACGCTGTATAGACGTTGTCAAGCCTTGAGATGACATTACAATAAGCCTGTCAAGTGAATTTATGCAATCAACCAACTCTGTAGTTAGAACTAACAGTTTCATATGGGGTTTGAAAAACCTTATACTATCAGTACTGTATTATTAATGATTCCAGCCTTGTTAGTACTTTGAGTATGTATATATCTATGAAAATTATGCAACGTTTGTATATGTAACCCTCTTATCCTGCCCACAGACTCGCCGAAAGGAAGATATTTCTAATCAATGTTTATTATTTCATTACGACGGTGCTCGAAGGTTGCATATTATTTTACCTTCCTAACTGCCACATCCTACCTAACGTGACATTTAGGAGAATACATTTTCCATTAAAATTATGTTGTGAACGATAATTCCATAATGGCATTTAGGAAATTATGGATTTGCCACTCCTGCCAAAATATTACCTGTAACACACAGACAATATGTCTTTTCATTGAATCCTTCAATGTTCATTATTTTATGATGACTTTGTCTTCATTTATTACCCTAGCGACATTATCATTAGTTCTCGCCCCTTCCCTATATTTTAGGATCAATTTCCTTGAAATTCAAAAATCTTCGAATATCTCCAAGTTTTGCCTTGCGAAAGCTGTTTCTTTGCCTTTTTGATACAATAAACGAAATTTAGGTTTCGCATCTTGTTTGCAAAGGAACTGACTATCTTGTATTGTTCTATAATATCAGAAGGCCATATTGAATGCTACAATGGCTTATTTTGACAACATTTTGTACGGTCTCCCATGATTTTGCTCTCGATTGCAACAACATTTGACAACGGGTTTGGGTTTAATTAGTCCTCTTCATCTATGTTAAGCTCAGTTTGTATATTATATCAATCAATCAATCAATCAATCAATCAATCAATCAATCAATCAATAACAATTCATACCATCCCAGACTTCTACACCATGGTTTTGTTCGATGCCGCTGAAAGAGTCATTGCATTGCTTGTTTTAACACACGTGTTTTATTTGGTTCTTTACATTATCCAGATTTGATGCTAGTGTTCTGTTCAGTGGTACAAAATGCCGCTGATGTCTTGCTCTTGAATTCTGTTGAAAACAGTAGACTCTTATTAGCTGAACGAACGGGACGCATTGCTGTTCAGAGTAGGTAACGGAATGATGTAGCTGTAGCCTGGCCATTAAGAGCTTGGGATATAAGAAGGAGATTATTTTGTGTTTTGTGGTGAAACAAATGTACAGGCAACCAGTGTAAAGTTTGATGAAAGCAAGATGTAAATGGTAGTGGTTCGGGCACACCAATTAGAGTAAGTGGTTTGCACGCACAGCTCATCTTACATTCATAAACTGATTTATCAACACAGCATAGAACATCCATGATATCAATCATAAAATATTAGACAAAATGACTCCATTTATGACATTTACAGAGTACATTAAAAACATACTAACACACCACGTTAATAATTTATCAGTGAACGTATTGAACCAGTCATAATTGTATTAAAATATCACAGAGGATAGCCTCGCAGGGTCTTCTTAATATCTAGCCTATATTAATGAAATCTTAACATATGTTTTGTACTTATGGTTGTAATGAAGTCATAAATCCAAAATCCAAAGCAGTTATCATTTTAAATTAGTAGTTATTTATGTCAATAAAATTCAAAAATAAAAATGTACTAATAACCCAGTTCAATCCTTGCAGTATTAGCTCTTCATCATTTGTCCTTTCTAATATTAAATCTCTTAATAGAAAACAGCTTTAAATCTGTGGTCCGTACATAGCTAGTATATCGAGAACATGTTAAGATTATAATGCCCGAGGGCGAATGTCCACCACTAGATGATTAAGTTCATATGCCTGAACCTTTCCTATAAATTACTATGAATAACCACCGTGTAGTGCAAAAACACTCCACTCTCCTTTAGTTACAGACAATGTATCATCCACAGTCTCTGTTGGTAACATATACGCACCGGTAACACTAGTACTACATCGATGGTTACAAAATCAGTCTGAGTGTAGGTTATGCAATTAATTTTGTCACAGGGCTACACTTAGTAATCCTGTTCGTGTATTGTATAATGTTCGGTGTCCCTTTTAACTCGTTCAATTGAGTTCTTTTTCGGTGTCTCACTTTTACAGATATTTGAGTGTTGAGCGTAATCATTTTACATACACCACGTTGTCGAGTTTAATGCACCATCGCTCATTGTTACTGATTAAACCAGCCATTCAAAATTATTGATGAAATTCTTAGTATGACGCTCGAACACGTTTTCTATAGAATTGCAAGCGAGCTTAACCAAGTGACATTTCAATCCTTGTATTCGATATAATTACGAGATTTGCAACCATTATCGTGCTTGTGATGGGGCTTATGCATTATGTATACATCGAAGCGTGATTTAATTATATCATCAATTTTTCTGAGTCTCTGTTGCGATCAAACAGGGACAATATCTGTAGTTACAATACGAAGAATATAGCAATAATAATCCTGTAATATTGTGCTACTATCGTGTACAATGGAATCGTCATACATCACTTTTACAAAATATGTCATGTTGAGTTTATAATCTTCAAAAATAAAATACAAGTCATGTTCTATATCCTGTACTACATCGAAATGTTAAAAGGCCATGGGATAAAAAGCAATGAGTTGTATGCAATAAGCTATTGACCTTTTCTAACCTTTTCCAGCATTTTTACCGAAATGGTATTTGCCTTTGCAATGTTAGAGGAAGATTAGTTGTATTTGCTTGAAATAGATGATAAAACACTTATTTAACAGTTGCTACACAGTTGATACGAAAAGACTGAGTATAACTCAACATACGTTTCCAAGACTACCAAATTAGGTGATTCAGAAATGGTATAATTGGCGACATTGCGCTGAGAAGATGTGAGGATATGACGCGGTAGACAAGCGTGTTTATGGAGTGATGCAATTCATCATATCTAGCGATCACATTAGAACCCCAAATTAATATAGGCGGTAGACGTTCACTTAAGGACATGATTGTCAAAAGGTGTCAGTGACGTCCACCTGGTAACCTTAACATAAATCATTTTCACAACTGTAAAGTGAACCATTAACCCGTGTTAAATTTCTCAAGTGTATGAAGTATTGCGTATCTTCTTTCAAAAGTTGTAGTTTGCCCGCCGGTTTGTCAATATTGTTAGTCTTGAATTTCAACACCAAACATTGGGAAATATTTAGAATACATATGCTAAACAAGAATGTAGTTGTACAAGGTTAACGCGTTTTTGTGAATATTGTGTTCATACTTCCAAGATTCACACTTAAATTGTTTATTACCATGGCAATTGACTGGATTGCCAAGGTTATAACGGATCAATATGTTTCATTTACTCGACGACGTAGCTTTTGATTTTGATTTTGTTTACCTTTTCAGAGCTGTAACCTTCAAATGCCATCTTCGATGTTACAATTTAAGCTGAAAGTATCGCCATCAGTGGCTTACTCTTGGGATTTCTAAGGTCGACATATACATGTTATCGCGGTAAATACAGATCGAATCTGATTCAATAGATGTGTCAATCAAAGTCCATGTCAAAGCAGAATTGATGATGGTCGAACACTCTGATTCTCATCGACGTGTCTGTTTACATCTAAAGCTGGATTTTCAATTTCTCGCAAAAGCTAAGGGCATATGTCATTAGAGTCATCACTTTGAGTTTGATTCGCTATGTTTCCCATCTGTTTATCACATCATACATCATATTGAGCCATCATGTTGAATTGAATGGACAATCTATCTTGGATAAACCTAATGGCATGAGATTATAAACTTTTTATGACAAACTAATTGAATCATTAAACTTTCAGTAACGTTTTCAATATTAATCCTTAATGTGAAGATGAAGTCTTTGTGGATATATATCCCAGTGTTCATCAAAGCGAAAGAAAATGTTGTCAGCATATTTGTTGCCAACGTTCGTTATAAAAATGTTGAATGCAAAGATTGGCGGCAGTTTAGTGATGGGGAAATTTGTTGACATCAAATATAGAATCGAATATATATAAGCTTATATCTGTGTGTATACGTTTTATGTATGTCTACATCTTTGACTGACTGACTGACTGACTGACTGACTGACTTTATGTATGTATGTATGTATGTATGTATGTATGTACGTACGTACGTACGTACGTGTGTATGTATGTATGTATGTACGTACGTACGTGTGTATGTATGTATGTATGTATGTATGTATGTATGTATGTATGTATGTATGTATGTACGTCTGTCTGTCTGTCTGTCTGTCTGTCTGTCTGTCTGTCTGTCTGTCTGTCTGTCCAAACACCACATTGGTGCTTTATAACTCTCCGTCAGTGGATAATTCGTCACCTGGTGGAAATAAGTTATTATAATACGAAATTAGTCATTACGTCTTTAAAGAAGAATGTCAGGTGTTACACTGAAAAAATGGTTCCCAGTTCGTTCTACCCTTAGACACTTAAAGGTCATTTGTATGAGCTTTTGTCTCTATACAGATGATTATAAAAAATCGTGTTCTTCTTTTTTCGCTCATTCGAAATTGATGAAAAGGAGTTTTTTTTTATATCATATGACTTCGTGTTCAACGCTCTTTCTGAACATGGCGTAAACGTCACGTAAAGAAAAACTGTTAGATTGGATATCACTTTTGTCACCTTGTCAACTTATCTGTCAACTACAGCGTATTGAAAGGAATTTGTTGTCAATAGTGAGCTGACGTCAAAGTAAAAAATAACGAGATTTTTAGATTCAACATCTGCAGTGTAAGGAAATCCTCTTGGATTGCTTATCCACGTCAAATACACTCCTCAATTATCCAGCTGCAGACACGAAAACATGTCCGAAAACATGTTGGGCTGAATATCAAAACTGATAAAATCAAATTCCTATTTATTCGTGTAAATGAATGAATGAATGAATGAATGAATGAATGAATGAATGAGTGAGTGAGTGAATGAATGAATGAATGAATGAAATTTACGTACGTACGTACGTACGTACTTATGTATGTATGTATGTATGTATGTATGTATGTATGTATGTATGTATAGCGTGGTATGAAGTCATAGTATGACGTCATCGCTGCGTAATTGCGTCATTAAAGCTGAAAGACGTGGGGTCGTCGGGAAGTTGTAAATGTTACATGTGAGTGAAGTCTTAAAAGATTGATAGGTCATGTCTTCTAAATTGTTTTGACCTCATAGTATGGAAGTGAGATGGCATGGGGAAGGAGATTTCGGAACAGTATATGCTCTCTGACCCTATTTCATGACCCTTTAATCAGTTGAATTAGTCGGCACAGAAGATAAGTTGGCATGGGGAAAGGGAATTTTGAAACTGTGCAGGACTTTTTGCAGGCTGACTTTGTCGACATGTCAAAGTTTGGAAGTTTTTGTCGCCCTGACTTGAAGTTTAGATAGACTCACCTGGCGATTTGGAAAGCGACATTTTGTGTATGCATTTAAGAAAGTCTCAAACGTCTTTTAATTAGATATATGCCTAATGCTTATTTCGTTACACGGCTGTATGGGGAAAACGCGAATACAAAAGGATTACACATAAGTTAACCCCTTGACTCCTCAGTGTGTAGGGGTTTGCAAATAATCTGTTAATTGAGAGCATTGACTTTAAAATCGATAAGCTACTGTCAGTCAATGTGAGCTCTTATTCCCAAATCTGTTCACAACACAGTCTGGAAATTGATAGTCTTTGCGAAAAGAGAATCCAAAAGAGGACTCTGGAAATGATGCCACTAGGAATTAACCCACATCTTTCTATTTAAACCAGTCAATACCAACCAATAGCATGTATCCCTGCCATGCACGAGTATGTGTCACTCTGTGTCCACAGGACTCCCCTGAAAGTTAGTTTAAGCGCGCATTCGTGCCTGCTAGAAGTAGTTACTGTATTTCTGCTTTAAATTTGTAAGAAGGCGTATCGTGAGATCGGTTAGTCGTCTAAAGACAGGGTGAACAGGACTAGTATGTATACGTGCACATTGACTCCACCAAGATCTGAATTCGTCTCCACATTTTTAACCTTATTTGCATTCAGGTTTGGCACACTCACGTCTATATATGTTTCCACAAAATGTAAATCTTTCAAATTCATATTTTCAATGGAGGATATCTACCGAATAACCTTTGCTTGAGGCCATGACCTTGCCTCTGTAAGAGTTGAAACTTAGCTTCTACTTTAATGGGTGTCGGATTACGTCACTTGCATACGAATTCTGATATCTGACTCTTGCATCAACATCCTATACCGACTTCACTCGTGTCATTGTTGAGTGTAGTTTTTTATGTAATTCTAGCATTACCATGGAATATCTTCAAACAATGCCATAATGCCCTAATATATCATTTATCCGGGTAAAGGGGTGTAATAATGTACTAATGGTAGAATGATTCCATTGAGAATCTAGTATATGTAAGCAATAAATGCACACCCACTTTATTCAGTCCATGATCCATTGTTCCATGTTAATCCAAATAGAAATTCCCAACCCATGAATATCGGCCTGTGATTAGATGTGCCGATGACAAGTAAGCTGAAGTTAGAACATACCTACGTAATGGCGTAAGAAGAAGCACACAATACAGTGGTACAGTATGCTATTGCGCACCGACAGTCATAACCCGGCGATTATTTACTTCGCTATGAAGAGGCCGTTCGTCTCAGGTGCGTCTGCCACCGAGTTATTGAACCTGCAAATATTAACGGCCGGTACTTTATTTTTTGACGTAGTTAGATACGATATCGTAAAGGAAATAGCTCGCATTTCAGCTCCCAAATTATCTATTTAATCAAAAGAAATGACCAGTGTTCCAAACCAAGGTCGCTGTAAACTAATATTTGATCCAGAAGTTAAACCGATTTAATGAGCACTTTTAGAAAGGTTTCGCTTGCTTACAAGACTGGCGAACAACAACATGTGGACAACTAGATGATAATATTACAGGCGCCAGGCACATCTGACACCTGAAGCGCGGGCAAATGCATAAAGAAGATCCCAGAAAGCCGATTGCCATGGGTTCGGAAATTGGACTTCTTCTAGGGGTTGAGTAGTCTGTTCATGAAATTCGTACATGATTAATTCTCAATCTACGGATAATATAAATGTCAAACGACCTGCTGGTAATAGGTATTCTCATTTCCGAGATCTGAAATACCGAGGACTTTTATGCGCTTGTACTTATTGAGTTAAGGTCATAGGTCCATAATTTCGGTATAGTGCCTTGTTTTATATTTCCTTGTCTAGTATTTATATACGTGTGTTATTGTATGTTGTTTATTATATACGCCAATTTGCTATTTAAAAAAACAAACTGCACTGACTTCATTTCTATAGCATGTAACATTGGCGGCCATTTAGGGTAATTGCCAAAACTGAAGGACATTCACCTCGTTTATGCTTCGGCTTTAAAATGTTCGTGTAGCTAATTTGATCTTGTTCTTTTGAATTCTAATACACATGTATCTTCATTGTCTCCACATGTTGAATTGGTGGCCATTTAGGCAATTATCAAAATAAACGACAGATTTTAAACTTTGAGTACCAAGACCACTCACGATTTTCCGAAAATCATAAATGTAATGAGATCAGTAAGAGCGAGCGTTTGTTAACTTTACGTTGTACATTATAACAGGTTATAAAATACGCCAATTACCATATATTTTGAATAACCACAATCGAGTTCAAAATATTACAATGGCACGTATACTCGGAAGCAATGAAAAGTGGTATTCTTTCAATATATATATATATAAATACTCATCGAAATTCATGCGCAGATAGATAGAGAGATAATGCATGATACGTGGATTAGTATTGTTGGATAGTTTACCTGAAAATTCGAGAGCCGATTTAGTATGTGTACGTGTATGTGTTCGTTGAATTGGCTTGTACGCGAGATTTCGCCGTAGCTTTCAGATGCTATTGAGCGATGTATCAAGGAGACTGAACACGAGGATTCATGTTGAGATAGACACAATAAAGATAAAAGACAGACATCCCTTGGAATCCGTTACTATTTACGGCCATCATTAAAATCCTTTTTGGTTTTTTTCGAAATAAAAAAGTGACAAAAAAGGTATAATGAACGTTTTTGCTTTAAAGTATGGGCCATTTTTTAAGATATTAAAGACACTTGCATTAATATTCCATTTTTATGTTCGCTCAGAACACAAAGCAATAACACATTTACATGTATCAAATAAAAATATCTTGCCACACATTGTTTGCTGGTTCGAACTTTTGATTCCCTTCATCAGGAAGACATCCTCCTCACAAACAGAAAGAAACAATCTAAAATCATACTGATCATATAGTGATTATGTCCTGAGAAAGCAACTGTCTCATGAAGCTTTCCTCAATTATTAAACTAGTTGTCTTGCCATTTCTTGCCCTAATATGTGGATAATGTTGTCCCGCCTATTTTAGACAGAGAGCATATCCGATATGAATTATATTTCCGTGCAAAAACAAAAATAAGGAAACAAGCAAAACTTACGGGGGGAGGGGGGGGGGGGCTGAGGAGAAAATATTTTGGTCCACTTTTTTTTACAGACCCCTCTCGTTCTCAAAGAATTTTCGTAGCTCCCCAAAAGGCTACACTGATATTTATTTGTGCAGTTATACGGTATTCCCCTCCCACCTCCCATATTCTGGAAATGTGCAATTTTACGATACACTACATTACAATAACAGTGGCAATCAACTTCAGCATCCATAGATAAGATATTTATACATAAGATATTTCTTTACAAATAGACTCGGATTTGCAAGGAGATGTCTCACATTGGGTTGTAATCTGTACTTGGAGATACTTAGCCAGCAGGGTCCCCCCCCCCCCACCTCCATCAATTTTGATATGGGGCAGGAACAACATTCCTATGATCGCTAGTGGGGGGGGGGGTATGGGAAGGGATGGTTGACTCCCATGGTGAGCTCTATTTTGAAAATAAGGCCAAATAAAATAATAGTGTGTTTCCGATAACACGACCCTAAACATTTTGAATATAAAAAATTAAACTGGTTACAATTTACTCCTGTGATCGGAAACAAAATTTTGTTAAAATTTGCCTGACATGCAGAAGGCCATATGAGGCATGCAATTTAAAACCATAACATTATTGAAAGCCATGGAGTACTAGAATATTGTCTTTGATACCCAGTACATTATAAATTATGATTATATATATTCTCGACATTTTTAACTCATTATTGGAAAGAATGAAACTCAAGTTATGGCTTAGGACCTCCTAGTTTCTTGGATTGCGTCTATTACACTCTGCAACTAATATTGCTTTGTACACTGTTCTCTCCAGTGGGCCGTTCTTATATATATGGCCCCATTTTTTCCTGAGCGCCCCCCCCCCCATTGCAAATTCTGTTTGTTCCCTAAACGTGAATGTTGAAATATTGGGAGAAAATTGTAGCAAATTATTTGGCGGGAAATGGGTGTGGATCATTTCTAGATATACCCGAAAACATTATTGAGACAATGCTCTGCCCATATCCTTGTGGTGTGTCGGTAAACTCAAAGAAAGCATTTGCACGCCATTCTGATGAAAAGGGGAAAAGCAAATAAGGTCAAAAGGGAAAAACAGAAGTAAATTGAAGACATGTGCTTTATTCATTCTGATAATGTCAGAGAAAGTGTGATCAAGCAAAATCAGCACAACAGGGTATTTTCATTCAATAGATATGATTGTTTGATCATCTCAGTGAACACTAAAACGAATACAAATGATATATGTTGTTAAAATTATAACCGCAGTTTTTGTAAATTTACCTTTTCTTGAAAACTTTGGAAGGGTTTTAATTATGGCCGCGAATAGCTACGGATTCTTACACAGGTGTCTGCTCTGTTATCATTAACACAATACATGGCAGACACTGTGTAAGGAATGTTGTGTGTTATAAATCATTGTGTCTACAGAGCAGACACTGTGTAAGGGATGTTTGTGTGTTATCTTTATTGTGTCTACAGAGCAGAAACTCTGTAAGGGATTTTTGTGTGTCATCTTTATTATTGTGTTTATCTGAACATGAAACCTTGTGATCAGTCTCACTGATCTTGATGCAATGTTTAACAGCATTTGCAAGCTAAGACGAAAGCTGCTGTAAAAAATACATAAAGTTCTTTAAGTGGCCATCTGTTATCTTTATTGTGTTTACAGAGCAGAAACTCTGTAAGGGATGTTTGTGTGTTATCTTTATTGTGTCTATCTCAACATGAAACCTTGCGATCAGTCTCACCTATCTTGATACGTTGTTTAATAGCATTTGCACTCTATATTGATACTAGTTACTAAGCATGGCGCAGTGACCACAACAACAGCGATATATGTTGTTTCGTTCTCATTTGAGCATGCGCTTTGGACTATCTTTCCCCTTTTCACCATCGTAAATAAGAAATAGCGACAGTTTTATTGTCTGTTTATTTTATAATTTTTTTTAACGTCGGTGCCCAACTATAAGATCAAAGAGAATCCCGCTTAACTGTGATATGGCTCAGTAAATGACATCCGTTTTAGTACTTCCATATTCAATTGTCTGTCTAAAATAAAGACACCTTTGAGACTTACGTGTTGCTTTTAGTTCCTTTATTTTGATAATCTTCAAGGTTGACGAGATTCAGTATTACATCCTGCAGTGGGTCGTTAAAAAAAAAACTCTTTCGGCAAAGCATAACTAACGGCACATAGAAACACCATATGAGCTGAAGATAAAGACTTCGCCTTCCTGTTCATTTAATGGGATTCTCCTGCTGTAATTTGTCCTGTCTTTCTTGTATCGGAAATGAGGAAACAATACGGTACTTTTTTCAGGCAATCTAAATAATGACGAGGGCATGCAGAGCTAGTTTATAAGATCTTGCTGATCTGAGCACCAACTCTAGCAGTTCCAAAATAGATAGAATCACCGTTCTAATGATAGGGAAAATCGATGTCCAATGATGTTGCATTGACGTAGTGATCACTTGTCAAGACGCCATCACAAAATCTCTCTTTCTAAACCTCCTTAGCTGAACGTTATGCACTGTTTAGTATGATGTACAGGACGAATTAACATTTTATTAAGCTTCTACCCTGAATGAAGAATCGATAGAGGAATAAGCGTTGCTTTAGCAGTATCAATGATACCTCATTGTGAGTACGGACCTTGACGCAAACGCCGGTACATTAATTGCCTCCTCAGAAGTGAGGAGAATACAAAAATACTCGTCTTTTCCTCTTATTTAATTAAAACGTGTCTTGACAATGTAACATGTGACCCTTTTCATACTATCTAATATTCTAATGAACCGCCAGCGAGATACAGATAGCTTTCTTGAGAAGAAAGTATCCATCGAGAGATATTCACCCATCAAGGGTTTGTGTTTAGCAAGAATAGTTACTGTAATTTCAAACTGGGTAATAACGATAAAAGGAATAACTACGTATTGAACACGGAATGACAAATTACACCGTGAAAACGCCACTTTAAAAAAAATGAATAAATAATTAATTGAAGAAATATATCTAGGTTTCTATGGTAACCATTTCAGATAAGTGTTTTTTGTTTGTTCGTAAGGCTTTGTTGCAAATGTCATACTCATTCCACTGACATTTTATCTTTCAGTTGTGTATCAACAGTTTCTTTAACCCGAGGACAAAAACATTCAATGATATTTTGTTTTTCAATTTCTCATTATCTCAAATTCAAAATGTTCTCTGAAACGTAGAACACGATTACAGATTCCCTGTGACGCCAATTTTCTATATTTTCAGAATAGATTGCTCCTGGTCATTCTAACTATCTCCAAGAAAACTATTGTAAAAAGGGTAAATGGCATAGTCTGTCGATTTTTTGCCCTTAAGGGTTCTTAAAGAATTATTCCTTTTTGGGGATCAGTGTTCTAATCATGTTCATAGATTCCTAGCAGTACAGTGTACATGAGACGTGGATGTTCTCGTCTAATTGTACAGGAGAAGGTATATTGATACTCTCTATTTCACTTCCACATGGATTCACTCAAAGCTTGAATCGGGATTACAATTTTTTGACCTTTGACTTATGCAGATTTATATTGAATATGTTTAGAGTCTCTGTTTCCATTGCTGTACCAATGTTGACGATTTATTTTACAAAATACAAATGTACGTGTGTGTGTGTGTGGGGGGGGGGGTGTTGTTCTTTTTCCCACCTATTTTTCTTGTACAATTGATATATTTTACAATACCCAACAGTGATATACTATTGTACAATTGATAGAGCTTACAATACCCAACAGTGATATACAATTGTGTAATTGACAGAGACGTGATTAAAGTCAGTAAACTAAGCTATACATTCAGTGACAGCAATGCTCAAGTGGCACAAACTGAGATTATAAACTTTTTACTCAAGTGGAAATACTTTTTTTTTTTAAATCGATTAATGTCGATGCATGCCTTCCATGTCATTACAAATTGTGTTCTAGCATTTTTAAAACTTCTGATTGTATAGTCTGATGCCTGTACATTTTTACATATAGTAAATTACGCCATTTGATTGTTTGTGAGCTATATCCTAATACCAGATGTAAGTTTAGTTAATTGCAAGTGATGGTTAAGCATACATCAATAAGTAGAATACTTTAACTTTGAATAAATTTTAATGTGCAGATAAGAATCACATTGCAAAAACCTATGAACTAAGCTTGTGCTCCTTACACTAACTTCTTTTCACATATGACTCCAGCTAAACCTCCCCCACACCTTATATTGTTTTACTAAACAATCTTAACCAGTACCGTGCCCTATCAAGGTATATTAGTAGAGTATCATTCCTAATAGCCTGGATCCATGCGGATGAGAATTTTAAGTTTTGGTTTTCCCAAATCTCCATCCGCATGGATAGCAAGCTACATTCTCAATAAAGAACGCTATGTATTATGAGAAGTTGATGAAGCTAATCAAGCTGCCAGTCTTAATGATGTACGGGATATGACCAATATAAGGTCATTTCCTTAGTAAAGGAAATTCATTCTAGTTGTCGACCCGGCAGGTGATATTCCAACATAATGGGAAATGCTATTTATCATTTACACTCCGATGCTTTTTTTGTAGTACTTTGCATTTATATAACGCCGATGATCATTAAGCGTATATGTGGATAATGAATTGCGAGTGCCACTCTTGTTGTATCCATTTACATCATTTATAAGATATGCACCTGTCAAGACACTTTCTCCAGCGATATGTAAACTTGTAGCGTCAAGAAGGATGAACTAAATGGTATTAATTTTCTTTAAATTTCATTCGATCAAATTGATTTTTTATAAAACATGTTGCCTTATACTATAATTAATAATACTTATTACAAGATTGCGTCGTAACTAACCCTGTCCGTTGAATTAATACTCCAATGCTATTAAATCAAATGTACTTTTGAAATTGATAGATTATATCTTTCTTAAGGCAAGTTACCATTGAAATGTGACCAAGCAAATGAAAAAAATCTAAGCATTCATTATAATTGACAGGGTAAGAATATTTGTATGTCAAAGTTCCCAAAGGTGGAATTTACGCAGATGAGTGAATAAAATATTAAAAACACGCCATGGCGTCTAGCAAAACATGCTGGTAGCGTGATTAATCGATAAGAAATACGAACATTCTCATTCGATCAGTATAATTCAGTGTACAGAATTTATTGATAAAGCGCCAGGGTTTTTCAATCAACGGTATCTTGTTGAATAAATGTCAAATTTGTATTGAAGATGTATTGAAGACAGTCAAATTTGAACACTACATTCTTGGTTTCCTCGACAAACTAAAAGGAGTTTGATTAGATTCAACAAGATGGTAATCCCACGCGATGTATGTGTGTCGTTCAGAAATAAGCAGTGTGAGTAATAAGCGAGGTACCTTGTATTATAAAAGTATGGTACACATTAGCGTTGCTGACAGCAAAGGAAATAATGATAAGTTATCCTAAATTCGTATCACTGGTCCTTGATTCACAGTTTGGTCACGTTGTTACAATCTAGTTCTCTGACTGCTTATAGAAAGGGGTTTCCATTATCATAATTACAGAATACTCGTTTAGTTGTCTTGATGTGACGGGGGGGGGAGGGGGTAATCTGCCATTGGAAGGTTGCTATGTGTATTCCCGAACCGATCGTTAGGGTTACCATTTTAATAAGTATAAAAGAAGTGTGGTTCTTCCGATTTTTTTTTCGGAAGGTGTTCACATTTAACTTTCATTACCTGTTCTTTTCTATCAAGTTTCATACAATAGGAACGTATATAGAATTTCCATTCGTAGAAATTCGAGACCACTATAGTGGTCTGAGTAGAAACTAATCTAAACCACTCTCGAGCAGAAACTAATTAAGTAGCTTAAAAGAGGCATTGGTTTCACCGTATTAAAGTTTGATTGATTACCCGACTTGTCAGTAAATAAAAACACTTGCCGTGTTCACGTTGGCGTTGAAAAAAAAACCACTGTTAACCTCTACATAGGGTGATGTCAGGAAGGTTTGGTGTCAGTGTAAACTTCAACGCTAACGCATCCTAAAACCCTTCCGAAATGATGTTAATTTTAGGACTGGTTGTCTCCCGGTCACGATCTTTATATTAATATTCTGCGTGTGAGCGATCCAGATAATATTTTACGTTTTGTATATATTGATGCGAAACTGTCAACCTCGATCTTATCAGAGCTAGCGCCTGGAACAAGTTGCCTGCGTTTTGACGGAGCTACCACATACGTGTACTCACACACAAAATGAACATTGCCAAGTAGGAAAGACTACAGAATTAATATATGGTGTATCTTTATTCTTAGATTATATTATTATCGTACAGTGTAAACTGTTTCGTAAATGTGATATAATGTAATGTAATGTTCTTTGTTGTTCTGTTCTTTGACAAAATGTAAACTAAAAGTGGCTTTGGTCATATTTTGGTTAATGTTTGGTTAATTTAGCATGCACAAATGTTTTGAAGTTCTTTTCTGTGATGTCACCAATGTACCATGATGCATTGTAATTTCACGTAATGCAATATAAGAAAACCTGTACAAAGTTTGTTGTACTATTGTTCTGTGATGCTATCCAATGTGATGTCATATTATGTCATGTTGTGTCGTGTCTTGTAATATTCTTTGTCATGAAAGGGTACAAAAAATGTGTACTTTGATAAGATTTGATGTATCCCCTCAATGTCCAAGATGCGATGGGATGACCATGATGCAGCGCGTACTTTGAATTGATTTGAGAGACTCTCGAGATCTCCAAAGTCTATTTTAATATACTGTGATGCGATGTAATACATTGCGATGTCATATGGAGCGATCAGACTGATTGTGGGTCATTCTGATGCGATGTAATGTACTGCGATTGATTCCATTTGATTTACTGTGATGCAATGCAATGTCATGTGACAATGTTACATGTATTTACTTTAATATGTGGTGTCTTTTTCTGCAATGCATTGCACCGTACTGTGATGTGACTGTGATGTGATGTGATGTGATGTGATGTGATGTGATGTGATATCAATATTTAGGTACCAAAAATAATTGTGATCATCTATGAAGGAGATGTGTGCAACTTAGTCTTGTGTTGTAATGAAAGATCACGTGATGAATTCATATCCATGATAATTCTGCTCAAAATGGTTTGAATAGATAAACACTTCTAGTAGAAACATGATATTACAAAAAAAAATTAAAAGTCATCTATGATTCGTACTAGTTCAAATGTTATCATTAGAGTCACGTTCCTGTCTTGTGGGAGTTTTCAATACTGGGTCAGCAAAACTCGAGCTCACACTAAATCTTACTGACTTTTCAATTTAGATGTAGTTGGCGGCTATTTATTCACTATATTAGCATTACTTCTGTGCTTTGCTTGGATAGTGTCCTCTGTTCAGTATATGTCCACGTTTTGGTCTTGGTCAACGGCCCTCGGAAGGTGGCGCTCACTCTCGGTACAACAAGTCGAAAATGAACGACAATTAACGAAGGAAATGGCGGTAAATACAAAAAATGTACCCGTATTCTGCACAGTAGATGTCAACCATTGAACTTTGCAGAAGCAGGAATAGATTGAGTAAAACGGTGTCGAAATATTGAATTTGTTTCATTAAAACTTAACGTTGTCAAGTTGTCGAAATATTGAATATGGGATTTAAAATATATCACAGGCAATCAGTGGTAATGCGAATTTAGCCTGGCTATTCGACTACAGTTGGCAGTGTAGAGATTGGCTTTGTGGTTACATTGGATAACCCTCTGCAGCTGCTATGGCGTGCTCCGGCTTCTTTGGTGTCTTCGTCCAAAACGTCTAGTTCCGGAAATGACGGAGGTGACTTGAAATAATCTCTGGAGTCAATGGTTCGAGCGTGAAAATCACTTCGTGCACTAGAATACGACCAGGGCTCGTTAAATTGGACGCCTAAACCGATCGAATGGTTGACGCTCACGTCGTGACTGACAGCGTTGGTTTTGACGAAGGGTTTCTTCTTATACAAGCAGCAAATACACAAGCCGGTGACGATGATGATGAGGGGCGGTAGGACGAGACCCACCCATGAATTAGGATGCTCAACACCAGATGGATCTAAGGATATATCACAAAGACACAAATATGTTTCAAAAGCAACATCCTTTGCCGCGCACCTTCTCTAATCCCCCACAGGCTCTTAGTACGCATACGCATATTCATAGCACGGACACCTTTACATTATCATGCATCAGTGAGTAAGGGTGGTATTCCCGTTAAATCGTTCAGAAGACTGGTGGTCTGAGAACGTACAGAGGCCAATCACCAAATGGATTGTTAACACGTTGTTTTTATTGTCAATTGTAAGTTCTAAATACAACAGACAAAATATATAATTTTTTGAAATTATCTAGCGTTGAACAGTGTTAATATATAATAGTATGTGCTTTTACCGGCATATTTGATCACGTGACCTCAAAAAAAGGCTACACGTTTGGAAAATCACAAGTTCACCGTCTGCTGCGTGTGTGAACATTTCATTTTGACTTGCATATCTTTATTTGACTGTGTGTAGTTTAGTCTCAAAATTTTGTAACAGCTTTCACATATATTCCATACGATATCAAATATTTCAGTAGTCTAGAGGTCACAGGTCATTCCTCTAAAAGTTCCCTGGGTGAAATTTACAGAGACTCCAAGACACGTTTCACTCACTGGGGCGATGACAAAGTTGTGAAGTTTTGAACATTTGGTGGATCAAATATGCAAATAGACTCACAGATTATACATATTCACAAATTTCAAAACTTAAACAGTTCAAAAAAATATTTGTTCTTGCCCCTGTTTCTTACATGAATTATTTAATATTACTTATTAGTTCAAACATAACTATACTGTACATATACATATACATGTATTACCTAGCTACCACACTGGTTACAGAACATGCCATGTAAATGCTTGGCTGTTTCACAATCAGTGCTTCACTTATATTGCACTGTGGGGCAAAAGTGAACTTGAAGGTTTCGTAATGGCAATCTTCATAGATAGTTTATAAAAGGAGTTTACTAAATTGTTCAACTCGACAGTATGAACTTGTCAGAAGGGATTAATACACTTTCTAGTTTGGACTCTACATGTTATTGACACTACAAATCACCACAGTTTCTATTATACACCAGGTATGACCACCTGCAGTTCTTTAACATACCGGTGACTTTTCTATACATGCAATATTAATGCCCCTATACCAAGGTTACGGGCCCATTTTTATGTGACATGGGTAACTTTTGTAAAACTTACATTTACGTTAGCTTTTCGAAGCTTGGAAATATTACCTCAAAGGCTATGAATAACCTAAACATTGCCTTAATAGAAGCAAATAGCTCCAGAGCTGCCAGGGGAACCCCACAAGGACTCCCTCATCCCCAGAGGTCACCAACAACCTTTTTACTGTCATAATGGTATTAAACTTTTCTTAAATATTTTCACCCTATTCTAATTTGAGGTGATATTTTCTTTTAAAGATAAGAAATGTTTGCCAAGATAGTCTAAAATTGCCTTAAACTCCAAATCTCCCCTACCAATGATACTACCATTAGATGTGCTGACCTTTACTACATGTATATGATGATGCCATTTAACTTGTTCACCCTATATAAGTTATAAAGAATAGTTTCTGATATTTGATGGTGATGTCTTGTAAAGCATGGATTAAGTTATTGCTTGAAAGGGTCTGAATAGCCTAAATATTGGCTTTAAGAGTAAAAATCCTCCAGGGCTTCTAGAGGGAGACCCCTCGGATCCCCCACATGAGGTGGACATATCCCAGTCTCAAGCTCTTCCCATCTTACTGTCCATATGCTATCAAGGTATATTTCAAAAGTATTTCAACCATATGTAGTTGCTTTTTACATGTTGGTGCTGTCTTGTAAAGCTTGGAAATTATTGTCTGAAAGTCTCAAAATTGACTTTTCGGAGTAAAAACCTCCAGGGCTTCTAGGGGGATACCCCCAAGGATCCCCTTAAGAGATGTACATATTCCATTCTCAAGTTTTCTCCCTACCTTTCACTGTCAAGATGCTATTAAACTCCTTTTGGAATATATTTACCCTGTGTAGTCAATGATTATAATTATGATAGTGCTAACCTGGGATCTTATAAAGTAGATGCAAGACAGTCAAGCAGTCCACACTGAGTCACAATCAAAAAATACCTGTATGTGAATATTATATATATGGGGGGGGGGGGTGTCATCATGTTTTAGAATTAAGTGATGGGGGGTCAGTGACTTTTTGTCGGCCCGATTTAAGAATCCACCGCTCCCCCCCCCCAGGCTGGAGAAAATGACCGGTCCCTAAGAAATACTACTTGCCCCTATGTTGAAAGCTAATACATATAACATAGTGCAAAACAAGCTGACCAAGGTAAGAGCAAATGTTGTATTTTGAGGTTTTATTGCGACTTTAAAAGTAGGGAAGTATCCCAAGGCATAGTCGTAAAAGTTTAAAATATACTGGAGGCTAATAAAATGTTTGCTCACCACATTCACTTTCGTCACTCATGTCCCCGCAGTCATTCTTCCTGTCACAGAGCTGATAGTGATGGATGCATTCATAGTTACCACACCGCCACCCTTGTGATTGATTGCAAGCTACAATGAAATAGAACGTGGTGCTGTCGATTTCATGTAAACGCTACAAAACACAACACAGCACTACACAACACAACACAACACAACACAACACGACACGACACGATACGACACTGCACGGCACGACTTGCAAGAGAACGCAACAATTTGTTTACAATTAAACAGCAGGGAGTGAAAGATTACACCTGTGCTCAATAGAGAAACTGGCTGTTAGTAGGTAGTTTTAGCACAGCTTGAGACAGGCTTAGAGCTACAATCGATCGAATTTCGTTGTATGAATGTTATAAATGAGTGTAGCACATAGAGAAAGTGTTTTACCCCAGTGTTACTCATTGTACCAATCCCCCAATCATGCACTCTCTTACCAATATATGGTTCTCCTGCTGTTGTTCCTCCATCACTATGATTTCCACCGTCTGAAATTTAGGAAATAACAACATAGACTTTATTTTTCTAAACTGAACATAGTGTACTTTACCATTTTTGCTTGCAGTGTTAGGGGTTTGAGAAGGGGTGGACGCAATTTGTCATGGATTCTAACTACCCAGGTTTGAGTTCTTCCAAATATCAAGTGATAGTTTAGTATGCTTCAGTAAGTAGAATACTCCAGATACTTTTTAGTATTCCTCAAAAGTTACTCAACCAAAACGTACAAACTCAGCCTGTGTCCCTTTAATGTTCCTCTGTCATTGAACCACTACGACTGTGGATAGTTTAAGAAGAAGCTGGAATGTTTGTAGGTAAGATGATGTCCGCCCTCAACTACCATCACCATGCATATACCCACACAATAGTCGCTACATAACAGTACGAGGGGTACACCGTAATATGATGTCTACTAGTGCCCTAATAAAACCAGGCGATTAAGTGTTTTATAATACATCACATTCGAATTCTCAGGCGCATACTCCTTCTATAAACAAAGGAAATCCCTGATAACTTCACTTCCGTGCTACGTGAATATTACCCCAGGGGAAATTGAACACGAATAGAACGCTGTAAGCCAATCACTGAAGGATATATGAACTCGAGATGTTATAACACATCATATCTGAATGCCTGACAAGAGCTTAGGGACCGGTCAGTTTTTCCACCCTGGGGGGGGGGGGGCGGTGGATTCTTAAATTGGGCCGACAAAAAGTCACTGACCCCCCCCCCCCATCTGTAAAACCACAAACAGGCTGACCCCCATCACTTAATTCTAAAACATGATGACCCCCCCTCCCAAATATAATATTCACATGACAGGTATGTTTTCATCGTGACTCAGTGTGGACTGCTTGATTGTCTTGCATCTACTTTATAAGATCCCGGGTTAGTACTATCATTTTTATAATGATTGACTACAAAGGGTAAATATATTCCAAAAGGAGTTTAATAGCATCTTGATAGTGAAAGGTAGGGGGAAACCTTGAGAAGGGAATATGTACATCTCTTATGGGGGGGGGGTCCTAGGTCTCCCCCTAGAAGCATGGAGTTGTTGTTTTTTTACTTTGAAAAGTTAATTTTAAGACTATTCAGACCCTTTCAGACAATAATTTCCAAGCTTTACAAGACAGCACCAATATATAAAAAGCAATTACATAGGGTTGAAATATTTTTGAAATATACTTTGATAGCACCTTGATAGTAAGAGGTAGGGGAAGAGCTTGAGACTGGGATATGTCCACCTCGTGGGGGGTCCGACTGGGTCTCCCTCTAGAAGCCCTGGAGGATGTTTACTCTTAAAGCCAATATTTAGGCTATTCAGACCCTTTCAAGCAATAACTTAATCCATGCTTTACAAGACAGCACCATCAAGTATCAGAAACTATTCTTTATAACTTACATAAGGTTGAAATATGTTCTTAAAAACTTAAATGGCATTATAGTAAAGGTAAGCACATCTAATGGTAGTATCATTGGTAGGGGAGATTTGGAGTTTAAGGCAATTTTAGACTATCTTGGCAAACATTTCACATCTTTACATGTAAAAGACAATATCATATCAAATCAGAATAGGATGAAAGTATTTAAGAAAAAGTTTAATACCATTATGACAGTAAAAAGGTTGTTGGTGCATCTGCTTGTTGGTTGAATGCATGAATGACCTCTGGGGCGAGGGAGTCCTTGGGGTTTCCCCCTGGCAGATCTCAGTGGAGTTTTTTGCTTCTATTTAATAAGGCAATGTTTAGGTTATTCATAGCCTTTGAGGTAATACTTCCAAGCTTCGAAAAGCTAATGTAAATGTAAGTTTTAAATAAGTTTCCCATGTCACATAAAAATGATGGGCCCGTAACCTTGGTATAGGGGCATTAATATTGCATGTATTGTAAAGTCACCGGTATGTTAAAAAACTTTAGGTGGTCATACCTAGTGTATAATAGAAATTGGAATCTGATGAGATGTGGTGATTTGTAGTGTCAATAATATGTAGTTTCTAAAATAGAAAGTGTATTAATCTCTTCTGACAAGTTCATAGTGACGAGTAGAACAATTTAGAATAACTTCTTTCATAAACTATCTATGAAGATTACCATTACGAAACCTTCAAGTTCACTTTTGCCCCAAAGTGCAATATAAGTGAAGCATTTATTGTGAAACAGCCAAGCATGACATGTTCTGTAACTAGTGTGGTAGCTAGGTAATACATGTATATGTATATGTATATGTATATGTATATGTATATGTATATGTATATGTATATGTATGTTTGAACTAATAAGTAATATTAAAGAATTCATGTAAGAAATAGAGACAAGAACAAATAGTTACATGTACCACATTTCAGATAAGGCTATATGCCATTGTAGAAAAGGAATTTTGTCTTCCATCACAATCCAAAACACAATGCCCCCCTATCAACAATTTTCAAAACAGCACGACCCCCCCCCCCTACTGCCAATTTCAAAAACAGGGTGCCCCTCCCCAGGCCGAAGAAACTGACCGGGCCCTTAAATTACAAGTTGATAGGTACACGCATATCTCTATGTGAAAAAAGTGACTACCAAGAATAACAAAGTTACAGGCTGTGCTGCTTTAAAATGTTTAAAATTAAAATAGTCAGACCTGAGACAGTTGACCATGTAGCATGAAACCCGGCTCCTCCAGAGGCCTCGTCTGATCTGAATTTCACCCAGAGCCATTGACGGTTCGTTTGCACCCATCCTGGTGAAGATCTGTCACATTCTATTCCGTAGAGGGCGCCCTCACTACTCCCCTCTCGAAACTGAAACGAAGCGACAGTACATACCTTTGTACTTTGTTTGTATTGTATATTTTTCCGGGAATACATGATGATTATGATGATGATGATGATGATGATGATGATGATGATGATGATGGTGATGATGGTGACGGTGGTGATGGTGATGGTGGTGGTGACGGTGGTGGTGATTGTGATGGTGATGGTGGTGATGGTGATGGTAGTGGTGGGAGTGTTGTTGTTGTTGGTGGTGGTGGTGGTGATGGTTGTGGCGATGGTGATGGTGATGGTGGTGATGATGGTGATGGTGATGATGGTGGTGGTGGTGATGGTGATGATGGTGGTGGTGGTGGTGGTGGTGGTGATGATGGTGATGGTGGTGGTGGTGATGGTGATGGTGATGGTGGTAGTGGTGATGATGGTGGCGATGGTGATGGTGGTAATGATGGTGATGGTGATGATGGTGGCGATGGTGATGGTGATGGTGGTGATGATGGTAATGGTGGTAGTGGTGGTGGGGGTAGTGATGGTGGTGGTGATGATGGTGATGATGATGGTGGTGGTGGTGGTGATGGTGATGGTGATGATGGTGATGGAGGTGGTGGTGGTGGTGGTGATGATGATGATGGTGGTGGTGATGATGGTGGTGATGGTGGTGGCGGTGGTAGTGGTGATGGTGGTGGTGGTGATGATGGTGGTGGTGGTGGTGGGGGTGATGATGGTGGTGATGATGGTGGTGGTGATGATGGTGATGGGGTGGTCTCTATAGATCTAGATCTAAAGCTTCACAATAGTACATCATATTTCAAACTACTTTCTTCAATATTGTCAAACTGTCTGAACATATCTGATTGAAGAGGGAAATTTGCGATATAGACTTTAAAGTTACATGTATGAGTAATGGTGATCAATGTATGTGCATTTGCATGATTAATGAGTTTCTAACAACATATCGAAATTGGAAGACTGCCCTCTACGGCCGGCCATTTATTACCAAATAATGACAGTTTCAAATGCAATGACTCAGAAATGCTCTCAATATCCACTACCAGTACTTGATTTCTGAATGTATATGATCACAGACATATTTTTATAGCTAAGCAACTGTTAACTTTACGGAAGCATTCAATTAGGGAGCCTTCAGTATTTACAAGGGGGCGGAGGAATCGGGGTGGGTCACATTTTACAAACCTGTTCTTGGGGGAGGGTCATATTTTGCATTACAATGTTTGGGGAGGGTCACGTCTTACAATCCGTACTTTTGTGACCAAATTGAAGATTCAATTATTGTCAATTTGTTTTGTGTGTTTTGAGATGTAAAAGTGAGATAAGCGCTCAACATTCATTTTTACGAGTACTTTACATGCCAAAATACAAAAAAATAAAACTACATATATATTGTAAGAAAATACGTTTCACAAACACGCCGTCTAGCAAAATAGCAATTAGTGAATGTGAGCATTTAACAAAACGATGCATTTTGTTGAATGTACCACCTCATATCTCACCTTATCAATGACACTGTCCGTGAATGTTTTTGTTAAAATATTGTGATGTGATGATGATGATGATGATGATGATGATGATGATGATGATGATGATGGTGGTGGTGGTGATGATGATGATGATGATGATGATGATGATGATGATGATGATGATGATGATGATGATGATGATGATGATTTAGAGAACACGGACAGTGATACATTTACTGACTCAAGTAGTGACAGTGAGTCAGATTAAAGTGACACTGATACAATGGCAGAACTGAATGTGAAGGTGATGATGATGACAATGATATCAGGGAACTTTTACAAGTGACCAGATCTGACAGAGTATGCACAGCACGGAAAGCACGTTTTAGATACATTGTGTATGATTATAAGAGAAAGGTAACTAGCCAGTCTTTTACTGTTTGTCACTTTATATGTACAAATATTGCTTTCTAATACAGAGTCAAATTCATTTAATTTGTATGTATACATATAATGGGAATATTGATTAACTTTCAGTATATGTAATTGTCATGGGGAGGGTCATGTTTTACAAAACGTGACAAAGGGGAGGGTCACTTTTTACAAATGGAGAATTTGGGGAGGGTCATGTTTTACTTAACAGACCATGTGTGATTTCCCCCGCCCCCTTGTAAATAGTGAAGGCTTCCTTACATCTGGTCGGGAATTAACAATGGAGGTCCTAGGACTTATAGTACCGATCATTTTCATATCTAAAATCCCCCCACCAACCCATCCCTGCCGCCACACCAATACCACCCACACTGTTTTCTCACTGACCTCAATATAATCATAACATGAGTTTGCTGTGGCTGGCTCAAGGTCAACTAGATCCAGATCTAGACGAACTTGGTGTCCTGTTGGTACAGTAATCAGCCAAATACACTTGTAGTTGTTTGGGTATCCGTATGGGTAGCCAGGGGATTGTAAAACACCGCTAGTACCACGAATCAGTCCACCGCAACCTGTGGAGGTAGATGAAAGTATATCTCTTTAATTTATTTGCACATTGCACATAGTATGTATGTATGTATGTATGTATGTATGTATGTATGTATGTATGTATGTATGTATGTATGTATGTATGTATGTATGTATGTCTGTCTGTCTGTCTGTCTGTCTGTCTGTCTGTCTGTCTGTCTGTCTGTCTGTCTGTCTGTCTGTCTGTCTGTATGTATGTATGTATGTATGTATGTACAGTGTATGTATGTGTGTGTATGTATGTATGTTTGTTTGTTTGTTTGTTAGTTAGTTAGTTAGTTTGTTTGTTTGTTCGTTTTGTTTATTTATTCATGGACATTTTGAACATTACAATAGAAGTCAGTAAATCTGAAACAGAACGTCCCTAGGTTAGACAAAATTCTTGATATTGCTAGCATTCTACCGTCTAAGGTCTACTTATACATGTAGATTGAGAAGGTACACATTGGTACCGGTCTGTACTGTAGCAGATATCGCGCGTTTATGAAAGAGTATATTGGACGATTGCCAAGAGATCTGTAGCATTTTAAACATATTTAATTTTTAAAAAAATTCAATATCTTCCCTCAAAGCCGTAAAATTCATCGAACGTGCACACAGAAATGAAATATCGTGCATGAATAAGTTCACCTGTAGGGGTTCCATAACACTGCGACATGACTAAAAGATGACATCGACGTATTTGCGTGAAAGGATGGTTTAAAAATATATTACATTCGTACTTACCACCTCTATTATCATCATCAGAGTGTTGATGGCTGGCAGTGGAAACGTATAAAACAGAGACTAAAACGGTCATGTAAACTGTAAGACAAAGTAAAAATATATACTTGTAACCTGTATCAGTCGTTTTTTTTGTTTAAAAAAAAGAAAAGTTGAAATTTCACTTATTCACACAGCCGCGTGTCGTCCGAAGCGCACACGTGAGGTCTGCATGGTTTTCAAATTGACAATTTATTCCCCTACCCTTTTTGCATATTATGATTATATTGTGATGATATGGCTCAAACCACTATAATTCTAGGGAAAGACACGTACCGGGAATGTTTATATGGTAAGGAAAATGTTGAGGGATATAAGGCATATTATGATTTGGCGACGCGTACGATCTGCGAAGATAATTGTAGTTCACGGTAGAAAGTGTAGAAATATTGGTAAGATTTTTGTCAGGATGCCAGGCGATGAAAAGAAGCTAGAGCGCTGTTAGAAACAATGTTGTGGACATCGAGCAATGTTTAATAGTAAGAATTTTGTTGAGTCAGCATTGTTTCAAGTCAATTAGGCTTTTATTGTACATATACTGGTATGAATTCTGAATGTAATATTTCCATTGTTTGAATGAATGAATGAATGAATGAATGAATGAATGACATGTTCGTGTTAATTTACATTCGATGCAGTATGTTTTCATCGTGGAAAATGAACATGGTATGAAAAGGAACACTCTCAAGAAATTGATTATCAGATATAATATGACATTGTCTATGGCATACGGAATCCAGTATAGCGTTCAACTCTCAGTAAAATAAAGAACTGAAAGCAGTTTGTATGCATGCATGGAGTCATTGAACTTTTTAAGCAAACTTATCATATCGCACATATGTGTGTAATCCTATATGTACATCACAAGTCGTTAGAAATGATTGAAAGAGAAAAGGAAAATTGCAACTTACCGATCCAGTTTACGTGCATGTGCTTGCGGCGATGTGGCATGTTGATGGTTCGCTGGAAAGAAATCATGATAAAGGTTCCTTTAAAAAAAATAAAGTTGTGATAATTGTCTACATTTTAAAGATAGAATAACCCCACGAGTAATACCAACATATCATGGGCATGTATGCTACATCTAATTACCACTTAGTATGAATTGTGCATCTGCCAAGCAATGAACTCAAACTAAAGAGAAATGTCATCCATCAATACAGTCATACTCACTCTCTCTCTCTCTCTCTCTCTCTCTCTCTCTCTCTCTCTCTCTCTCTCTCTCTCTCTCTCTCTCTCTCTCTCTCTCTCTCTCTCTCTCTCTCTCTCTCTCTCTTCTCTTACCTTTCGTTACAATAGCTTCCTTACAATAGCACTGCAGGTAGCTAGTTTCGCAGACGATTATTAAATATGATCAAGCAAGTGGTGGTATATAAGTACCAATTAACCCCGTTAATTGACCACCTTGACAACTATTCTGTGACGTGAAATGTGAGTTGATGAGCATGCGTATTACAAACAGAAACATGGATTATGTATAATATATGCAAAAAAGGGCAAACTTTGATGACACGATTACAAGTGAACTTCGTGACATAAAAGTCATGCAGCCATATCATATATCTTTATCGTTATATGAACTATAGTTGTGATTGCTGCTGCTGCTGCTGTTGTTGTTGTTGTTGTTGCTGCTGCTGCTGTTGTTGTTGCTGTTGCTGTTGTTGTTGTTGTTGTTGTTGGTTTTTTTGTTGTCACACCACCACTTCCACCACCACCACCACCACCACCACCACTCACACCACCACTACCACCACCACCACCACCACCACCACCACCACTTTCATTAATTGTGCATATCCAAATTTTCTTGTATATAACATTGAGTGCGTACATGACACTATTTGTAGAGGATAGAGTGACCCTACAGCTTAGATTTATTTGCTTTCTGCAAAAAATAAACCCTTGTGTTTTGACTTTGTCATCTCAAGCGCGCAACACTAGACGACACCATTGTTTCGATGCGCAGAAGAGAAGTGCATCGGTCGAAAATAATTCCAGCAGGCGATAGCGCAGGGCAATATATATATAGTATCTGCACGCGCGGGCAATATACTAGTAGCATCTGCACGCGCGGGCAATAGTCTATATACAGAAGGTCATGTGATTCGATGACAACAGCTTGTGTAAGATCGTTGAGTTGTAATAACATGGTTTCTGGGCTCCCTGTGCCCAGAACATTGCTATATCTCGACATTACACCAGATCAGTGCAATACGAAGAAAAATTGAACACTTCGTCTAGTACAAAAATCGTCCAGATAATGCGCTCTAGAAACAACTAGCCAGTCTATAAGGCGTAGAAAGTTGTGTGGTTCCGATTACATTCAGTTTTAAAATAGGTGGGTTGGGTAGATTTTTTATTTCATTTTATTGTGTATTTTTTTTGTCATGTGTGAGTGTCTAGTTCAGGTTGTCCATTGTTTTCCAAATGGTCTCTGAGTTGTTTATTTCTTCCTATCAGATGTACAGCCATTACAGATTGGAAGAATAGTTTTATGTTGTCTTTTTAAGTGGATGTCAGTTTCCGCATCCAATATTTCTTGCTAGACTTCACGATTTTCGCGATTTTATTACTTTTCTCGAATACGTAAAAAAAAAGTTTAGGATCGGCGTGAAAAACTAGGTGGGGTCGGGTAACCGGAATCAAACAACTTTTTTTGTTTGGCCTAAGTGGTAAAATCATAGCCGATACAATGGTATAGTGTTCTTTTGTATTTTGTCATAATCATGTAACGTGTTAACCCCTATACCGTAAGTGTACATGGTGTAAGGGGCCGTGTATTTTTAATCAACTGGGTGGGGGTGGGGGGGGGGGGGTGTTTTGGAGTTGAACATGGGTTTTCTCAAACTGACCCCCCAGCTCCGATGACCAAATGGTTTTGATAAAGTTATATCAAATCTAATCAAATCAAATCAAATCAAATCAAATCAAACCTAATATAGTCTAGTCTAATGTAATGTAATGTAATGTAATCTAATCTAATCTAATCTAATCTAATCTAATCTAATCTAATCTAATCTAATCTAATCCAATCTAATCTAATCTAATCCAATCTAAGCTAAGCTAAGGTAAGCTAATATAATATAATCAATTATGTTCTGTGCATGTGTATGTGGTGTGCTGCCAACCCTTATATATTTATATGAGTAAGATAGGTGGGCTTTTCCTCACTTACTAGTGTGCTAAAGGGTATGGAATTAGTGACCTACAATCATGGACCTGGCGGAATTTTGCAGACAACTTCCTAAAGCGGTCAGTAAGCTAGATATATTGTCTTTAGGAAAGTAGAACGCATATAAGTGAAGGTAATGCTGGTATAAGAAGATTGTCACTGACGTTGAAGTTGTTTTGTCCTCGCGAGCCCCGAATGCCGCGCCACGGTACCTGGTCCCCGCCCCGGTTATGGGTTCGGATCCAGCAATCATGCAGCACCGCGGGCGCGGCAAGTTTTGGTGACTCAGTTGTCAGCCGATCTCATATTTCAGTACCATTTGTCATGTTTATTACCATTTCCCATGTTTATTTAACTGAAACGTCCCAAAATCCTTGTGTAGTCAGACTACTGGGTCCTACCTTGGAGGAATTATACTGACAGTATAATTCCTCCAAGGTCCTACTAATTTATGCCCGGGACTGCCCGGGCCCAAAGTAGAAGTGTGCTTACCATTTTAATCACAGATTTCCACACTACAGATATAATATAATTACTATCACGCAAAAATAGATTTGTAAATGCTTAAAACACCGTTTTATCACACAAACATCGCACCCCTGTTCCACAGGCATTTGTTTCCCGAGTTATGTCTCAGAATATTTATATCAGAATACAATGAAATGTCGATAATATCGTTAATATTGACGTATTCAACCAACTATATATGAAAGGGGTAAAATTACACTTGTTTCTGTGATCGCGCAGGTTCACTCACTGCGAAAGAAGACATGTGTAATTTAAAATTAAATTTAAAATTAAATTATAACAAAACTATCTCAAAGTGAGTTATTTTTTTGTTTGGTCTTTAAATTTGCAGGAATTGCATGCACATCTTAATGGGTCGATTGGTGAGAAAACGATGACAAAACTGATTGAATCGTATGCAGCAAAACACAAGGACAGCAATGATAAAATTGGATACTGGATGACAACAATGAAGAAAGAAGAACAAAGGACATATACTGAGTAAGTATTTGATCCTGTCATTTTAAATTTAGAATTTTTTTAAAGGCACAATTACTGTAATGAACTTAAGGTGCAATTTTTGACAACCAGTGACTGTTGTGTTCTTTACTAGTGAGATATCATTGTTACCAACCATGTGACAAACTGTTCTGTTTCATACAAAGGGACCAAAAACTAAGTGACATAATATGTGCACTTCTTTACTATGGGCCAACAACTGAGTGACACAATATGTGCACTTCCTTACTAGGGGCCAACAACTGAGTGGTACAATATGGTCTGTTCCTTACAAGACCAACAGCAGTTTGACCTACTGCATTCTGTTTCTTTCTATGAAAGGGAACAACAACTGTTTGACAGTTACTCAGGGTGTTGCCCCTTACTATGAAGACTAACAGCAGTTGGTATGCTATGCAGGTTATGATTTGTTCTCTCCACAAGACCAAAAACAGTGTAACACAGTGTGTGGTGTGCGTTCTGTTCTCTACTACTCTCAGACAGTCTGTATTTACTGTGTTCTCCTGGCTACATTATATATCACATAGTGATAAGTAGAATAGGTTATATATTTTAACATGTTACCAGTCAGCAGATACAAAGACTTTCGAACAGTGAGATTGTTGGTCTTCGTTCTTGGTGTGCCATATTAACTAAAAACATTTTCCATTATCTATATATATAAATCTACATGAATATGTCATAGCAATAATTATGAAAAATTTAACAAATAGGCCATTTCTCATGCTTGATAAAGCATATATGGAATTACCAGAAATATCACAGAAACAATTTTTCAGGGTGTTTTTTGATGATAACTTGTAATAGTATAAGTTTTCATCAGAAACTGCAAAACAAATAGCTGTTTAATAAGTATGTATGTACATATGTACCACTGTCCAGTGATTACTTGCAATAAGCCATTTTTCTTCTCACGGCAGATCTCACGAGATCCTGTGTGAGCCATTTTGTCCATAGCAGCCACATAAGGGTAGTCAAGCTGAAGTGTCAAACAGTTAGCAACACTATTATTCTCAATGTTATCGCACATGGCCACGGCGAAAGCTTGACCACGGTCACATGTTTGACAACCGTTGTTGCTAGGCATGTTTGCTTATCTCGCGATATCTACAACGAGACATTATCCCATATTGCATGGGTTTGCTCACATACTGTTGGTATTTGCACTAGCTTAGGTGTGATACCAAAAACATAATATTGCAGTCCTGTATGCTAATGGACACATAGTCTGTCAATGTAGGCCCTTGAACATACAGTAATGTCTTGTGTTATGCAAATTTGCTGTTTTTGGATGAACAAATGTGATACTACATAATGTAACAGAACACCATGATGTGTGAGTGCCTGTCAGTGTGCCCTCTAAGCCAATTTGATGCACCACTGACGCACACACGTGACACAATTTCTAGTGATGCACCAAAATTTGGTGTTCCGCTGTCTCTAACTACGTGGCGACTTACAAGAAATGCCAATTTTTTCTGATTTTGACATCAACAAAATCTGGCTATCATGAGAGGGCACACTGGTGCCAGTTTGGGTACACAGAGTATTTGCACTCATGCCTGCAGTATTTTTCTGCTGCACATTTGCTCACTATGCTTTTGAAAGTAAGGCCACAGAGAACACCAAGAGCAGTAGTGCAAATATTAAAATGAAATACGCTATTCTGACATACATGCATTATAAGGTCATGTCATAACTCATATGCACTACTGTGTTGTGAAATATTCTGTTATAAAAGTTGTATTTTTAAGTATGATAATTACACAAAATCTTCTTTGTATTTTCTTATAGGTGCTTCCAGATGTTTGGCATCATTCACCAATTAGTAGATAACACTGATGCTGTTTCCATGGTTACAAAAGATGTGATTCAGGACTTCAGGGATGACAATATACTATATTTGGAGTTGAGGACCACCCCAAGAGATGAACCATGTACAGGTACTCAAACAAACAAGGACTATCATGATGCAGTACTTCACAATAAACTGTGACAATAATTATAATGAATGATGAGGCCATTTTAAAAATATTATTTGTTTACGATAACTTGACCGACCCTAGTTTAAACAGCCAACCCTAAATATTTTACACGCCATAAGGTAAAATTATGACAATTTACTTCTATTTCCATGTAGATTTTCTTGCCAACCTTAGTCACTTTTTAAAAAATCACATTCCAGAGAGAGATGATGTGATTTCAGCCTATAACAGCACAGTCTGTATATTGTGTTTGTCTACTTCTGAATCACATAAATTGTCTTCATTTACTTCTTTTACATCTCATCAACTGTTATGGAAGTATTGTGACCAATGAGTATCTTGTCTTTGGGTCAAAGTAATTTTGAAAAAAATAAAAAAATGTAAAAATATAATAAAATCCCGACCTACCTACACTATTTTTTGAAGTCATATTTCGGATTAAATTTTTGCCTAAGATTATGAAACATAGAAAACTCAGCCACAATTTTACAGAGTGATGTTAGTTTGTTAACTGTATACCATTTCAGTATTTGTCACAACATAGTTGTTGTAAAATGTTGGGATCAGTTCCTGTACATGTATTCTACTGACCCGTTCAATATCTCAAAGTCTTCACAATCCACACATTGCAACCAGTGAGGCTTGGAAACTTCACAGGCACATTCAGTTTCTTTCCATATTCATCAAGGACTAGTGAGCTGCTATAGCACAGTCTTTTGGAATATTTGTATTTGTATTTAAACCACTGGGAAGTTTACCTTATTGATAAATTGATATTCACAGGAATGACAAAAATGATCTATGTTGAAACTGTGGTTGCTGCCATTAAAGACTGCATAGAAAATGGTGTAGATATAATCATCAGGTAAGAATCAGTATCCCTCTTTAGCACAACTGAACTGGTTCAGTAGTGCTATAGGCATGGAAAAGTGTCTGTATGGATGTGTGTGTATACATGTATGTGTGTGTGTGTAAATAACTTAAAGTCAAAAAACTGCTGGACCGATTGCTATGATAGTGGTGTGTATATTACCTTGGGTATCATCACATCATGAACAATCTCCTGCCAAATTTCAGTCAAATTTGCCATGATATGTGGTGTGTATATTAGTTTTGAAATTGTTCAAATCAAAATGATCGCATCACATAATTTTTTTTGTTAAGCCTATTATGCTAATGAATTTTAAAACATCAATGTTTTATATAGCAAAGAATGATATGAAAAAATGAAATGAATTGTGTCTTTGGGAAAAGCGTGTCATGCATCAGTGCCATCTCATCCTGGCACTCTTTGTCTCATTGTTATCACACTGTTTTAATTAATGAAATATGCATTTTTTAATGTTTATCTTTTTTTGATAGATTACTGCTGTCAATTGACAGGAGGGTCACTGTAGATGTTGCCATGGAGATAGTGCAATTAGCAGACGAATTTAAAGCAAGCAGCAATGGAATTGTTGTGGGTGTAGATCTGAGTGGTGATCCCAAGGTTAGATAAATGTAACAAATTTGTACACGTACAAGTATGAATACATAAGTAAATAAGATATCAAATATTGTTGAATTTTTGTATCTCTTCCATTTTCCCTTTCTCATTTGAAAACCCCACTAATACGTCCTTGGTAAACAGATTTTAATTAGTCCTCTTTCTCCCAACTCATAGTTGTTTTTGTGCAGACAGATGCCCCTTGGGAGAGAGAGGATTAATTTGTTTGACATTCAATAAATATATCTATAGGCATATAGCTATTGGTTTGTATGTTGATGTCAAAACAGAATTGAATGAATATGGGATTGTATCGTTTTCCAAACATTTTTGACTGCGAGTTGAAATTTTCATTTGTGAATTTCGAAATATTTATTGTGTATGTGTACTATGTCATACAGGTTAGGCATCAAAATATGTTCATTTCCCCAAAATGTGAAAAGGACCGTTTCAGTTTTAAAATTATATTGGAATAATCATAATCATAATAATAATAATAATGATAATAATGATAATTGTGTTTTTACTGTGATGAGCAGTCCGTGCTACAGATAACATTTTACTACTTACCACATGATATTGATAACTATCTTGTGTTTCATTTGTAATTGTCAAAGACTCGGTATCTACTATGACTAGAATTGCTCTTCCATATTTTTTCCTTTGACGTGAAATGGGCCTCAGAAATAAACTTTAAATTGCAAAGCCATTCTCAGTTAAACTCAAGAAAAAAAAATCTTGGGTCGCCTTACACACTTTTGAAATAGAGGTCAAAAGGTTATCAAAATGTAGTCATTTTAGAATCCAATATGGCCACCAGAATCCAATATGGCCACCGGATTACTGTGTTAACCTATGGGGAAATAAAAGATCGTTGACGATTTCCTTGAAAACGAGATGGTGGGCACCAAATTTCTTTTATTATTCCAAAGGTACAAAAAGCAAGCTTCTACATGACAAAGTTTGGTGATTTTTTAAGAACTTTGATTGATTTTTAGTAAAATTTGTCCCCAAAGTGCATTCTACCGTAATTAATATCCATGTATGTTGTACTTGCTAACAAATGCTATCAACATCCCACAAATTCATGATTTGTTGACATGATTACGTGGTCTTGATCATTTGTTTATTCTGTTTACTCATGGACATCAAGCCAGTGTATCCATAGACAGTATCATCAACATCTGGTAAAAGGCCTCAAAAGATACAATTATTTTATCCTTTAGAATCTTGGGGTTGAGTTTATTGGTGTTAACGACAATTCAGCTAATTAATAAGATTGTATCAGTTCTAGTAATGAGTGAACGAGTGTGCAATGTTACAATTTCTAGGTTTTTATCATCTTTATTTATACTGGATAGTTCTTTAAGTATATAAACACTTGTCTCCCAATAAGTCCAGCGAGGGCCAACCGTCATGGGTTCAGTGTTAATTCAGGAGGATACTGGAGTACCCGGGGAAAGCTGTGTCATTCGGTATAGTCAAACTGAATGACACTCTTCTTACTTACAGCGTGGTAAATTTAATCAAACTCTGAATGAGTTTGAACCCCAGCCACAGTGGTTAAGAGGCAAGTGCCGTCAACCCAATCATCTGCTGTATGTGATAACTCTTGTCTTACATTTATCATACCATCCATTATAACTTTGACTGTAATTTCCATTCTTTTATTAGGTAGATTCAACCCACCTGATACCAGCATTAAAAGAAGCTAAAAGTCGTGGTTTATATGTTGGGGTCCATGTAGCAGAGGTAGGTCTTTAGTTGTTGACTGTATTTCTACATCAGTCTATGTGCAAAAACATTGAAATTAATAAGGAAAGAAATATGACCAAAATGCATATATTCAATTATTATGGAATTTCAAAACAATGCAAATTAAGATAATTAATTTTGAAGAAGAACTGGATGAAAATTACATTTCGTGTTAAAAATAATGGAACAACACTTCAACCCATTTGCCATCAATTCCCCGGTATACAGGGAATGCTCTAGAGGCACTGTGTGTAACTTTGTGGTGTTTGGTGGTTGCTTTTGTTTCATATTGAAACACATGTATATTCTTATGACATTTTGACTCCTAAAACATGTGGAAACATATCTAGCACTGATAGAGCTCTTATCAGGAATTTATATACAATATAAGTTGCCATTATTATGACATAATATTTTGGTAACTAAAATATGAATACACCAGTCTTTGGTTTCCAACCCTCTTTGTGCCATATTTAATCACCATCATCGCAATATGTTGACTTTCAGTTGTTCGTAAGTTCTACTTAAATTTTAGTGTGTCTTAATGTATTTATATTTTGTACACTTTTATTGAAAATGTGGCCTTGAGTATATGCTATACGTCTTTAATTTCAGTAATTGTACAAACTACAGCTATATCAATTATTTAAAGTGTGGGTAATATTTCATGTCCTTCATCGTTTATGAGCAATTAGTGGAATTATTCTCCGTACCAGTACCAGTAATAACATTTTTACGTCATACTGTCACATTAGAATAGAAATGTCGACTTAGTCTCATGTGCAGCTACAGTAATGTATGTGTAAGTGTGTGGTATGCACCTGTAATAACATTTTACCTCATACTAGAGGGTCAAAATGAAACACGAAGGTTGACTTATTCTCAGTACCTGTAATAACATTTTACCTCATACTAGAGGGTCAAAATGAAACAAGAAGGTTGACTTATTCTCAGTACCTGTAGTAACATTTTACCTCATACTGGGGGGGGGGGGGGGGTCAAAATAAAACCAGCAGGTTGACTTATTTTCATGTGTACCTAGACTAATACTTGTGTAACAAAAAGGAGCAGAAGTCATAAATAATCATATAATTCTTACTTTGATGATGTACCTAAACGGTCAAATTTAGAAATTATCTCTGTATCTGTTGTGGCTGCTGCACAATACATGTATATCCTTGTGTCTATTTTAGGTTCCAAACATGCAGGATGATAAAGCCTTATTGCAATTACCCCCACATAGAGTTGGCCATGGAACCTTCCTTCATCCTGAAGTGGGTGGTAATGATGAACTCATAGAACTGATGAAGAAGCACAACTTACCATTAGGTATGGATATTGACTATGAGGGTCTCAATATGCGGGATTTGTATGGCTTCAAGTACACTCACTAGTATTATGTCCGTTCAATAATAACAAACTGAAAGATGTATTTCTATGGTAAAGTATAAATAGACAAAATCCTTCAAGTGTCAATTATATTCTGTACTATTCTTACTATCAAACAGTACATTTACGAAAGGAGTATGATAAATATTTCAATTTGAAATCTTGTTGGTAAAACTTCAATAAAGTGAGATAGGGAGTCGAGAGAAATATGTCTTATAATCATTTTTGTAACAGTATTAATGAACACAATTTTACAGCTCTTTTATGAATATGTGTGTGTCTGTGTTCACACAGCATTGTTTCCTTCTTGGGGTGGATAGGTTTGTTCACACATAGCATTGTTTCCTTCTTGAGATGAATAGGTCTGTGTTCACACATGGCATAACCCATTATGTTAAAAGGTATGATGAAACAAGTTGAGAAAGTGTGAGGAATTATCTTGGTGTTCCTAAGGCATGACAGTTTCATGATACTAGTAATAGTGAATTGTCTTATAACCTACAAGAGGTAGAGGTTGGAGTCCTTACTTGTGATTGTTTCAAATAATTGCAACTCATGCAAATTGTAGCAATGCTGGTAAGATTTTTGTCATGCCAGATGATGAAGTGTAGCAGTATTGAGTAAGAATTGTGTCAAGCCAGACAATAAAATATAGCAATGTAACAGTAGATCATAAATTAGATTTTGTTGTACAATATGTTTGTTCAAGTCAACTGGTTTCCATTGTGTTTTTATAAATTCCAATTATAACCGCTGATATGAAGAGAACTGCTTCCTCTTTGTTGTGACAAAGTCATTAATGAAATTGTTAGATGTGTTATTGTAGTTTGTATTTTTAATACCCATACGGTGTCATAGTTGTTTGGTTCACAGATCTCTTAAATCATCTCATATACCTTAATAAATTACATTTACCAAATACTATGATCTTGGTACAGATTGGTACAGCTTGCTTGCATACAACACAACAAAATTCAAATGTATAGAATAAGCCAATACACCCAGGTAAATAGGTGTCTCAGTCATATTGTCTCATTTTTATTGCATTTTCCGCATAATTGCAATATTGCTCAAAGCATTTTTACAATTATTACCCTAACACAGACCTATCCTGGCACAATTAACATGTTATACTTCTTCAACTCCCCGGGAACATACAATATGTGGTGCCACGAAGCATACAGAATTGAGTCCTTCGTGTAACACTGTCTGTTCTAACAGGTCCCCATTTACAGGTTGTCTATAGCTTGGTTGACTTTGTCACAAATATGGTTGAAATGTTACTCAAGATCTTCAGCAAATAAGAACCCTTTGTTGTGATACAAGAACTTATTATTACTGCATGAGGTGATTTATGATGTCTTTTTTCTTTTCTTTTTTTCAGAATTGTGTTTGACATCAAACCTTATGTGCCATTCAGTAAAATCTTATGAAGATCACCAGTTTAAATTTTGGTATGATATGGGTCATCCAATCACTATTGGTGTAAGTATACATTTAATGGATCATCCAATCACAATTGGTGTAAATTTTCATTTTATGGGTTTCATCCCAACCCCTTCAGTTCTAACTGTCCACACATTCAACCCCTAACAGTGCAATCTATTGAACATCATCAGTTTAAATTCTGACTTGATACTGGTCTCTTACTGTTCCCTTGTCAGGGATCGTTGTATGTATACATTTTTGTGTACATATGTCACCCCCCCCCCCCCCCCCCCCCCCTATCCACAACCAGTTGCACAGTGAATATAACTATTTTAGATTTTGATAGAGGCCTGGCTGGCACAAGAACATGCTTTGTTCATATCTTCACCCCTCCCCCCCTCCCTCTTTCAACCCAGCCCCCCCCCCCCCCCACCACCTCCACCACCACCACCACCATTACTATCGTAGTGCCACCACCATAGAAGAGTCCAGTCATATGATACCCTAGGCTATACACTGACTTGTGTACATTTTCCTTCCATGTGATACACGTTATAAGCTTTAGGATTGTTTATAGTTACACATATACTCCTCCATCCCTGGCAGATAAAGCATAATGTAACCTAAGCAGAGCAATAATCATTGTCAATCATGATAAAGAAAAGAAATATGAAGAAAAACACAACAGTTCGATGTAAAAATGTATCATTCAGTGAACTATATGTTGCCCCGCTATATGTATGTAGAGGGGTCAATGTAGAGGTCACAATATTACAGAAATCAGTTCTTTTAAACATTGCTCTACAAGCCAGTGGATAGAACAATGAAGCTTTACCACAGTTGCAACCAATTTTTTGTATGAATAGGATACATTTGCAGTGAATTGAAACCAGCCAAAAAATTCCCAGTAGTGGTTAACTATGTGAGTGTATTTTGATAAATTGTGAAGCCTACCTATGTATGTTATCACCAAATAAAGAAGAAAATCTCTACTTTAATTGACAGTATATTTGTTTAAATCTATAGACAAGATAAACAATGAACTGTTTATTATATCATCATGCCGCCTTTGGTCCTTGAAACAATATTATTTTCATTAGCAGAATAGGTCACGCTGTTTTACAATATTGAACATTAAGTGAAATTGATATATACATTTATTGTTATTCCTCCCTGAAAACAACAGCATTTTTGTGAGTAAATAGGACACGCTGTTTAACAATGTTGATCCTTTTAATATTCTCAATCATGTCCTCAATTCTGTAAAAGTTATTTTCTAATCTATCTAAAGTGATGCAGTAAAAAGAAATGAACTTTAATGCAATTTACAGTTTGAATAGTGTTATGCTGCCTGTAGTCCTTGAAAACAATAGTATTTTCATTAGAGTAATAGGTGGCGCTGTTTCACACCAATGTTCTTGTGCTTCCATTTTGGTACTTTTCTTGTTCTTCCGTTTCTCCCTTTATATACTATGTTGAATTTATTTTTCTTAGCTCTCTAAAGAGATGCAAAGTGTACTATTAGAAGTGCTGAATTAGTATCAATTTTTTCCCTCAGACGGATGACAAAGGTGTTTTTGTGACCAGTTTGTCAGAGGAATACAAGATAGCTGCAGAAACCTTTGACTTGGACAGACAACAACTGTGGAATATCTCATATCAAAGCATCGATTTCATATGTTCAAATGATCAAATGAAACAGAACCTGAGAGAAAAATGGAATGAATTGAAGAAAAACCTACAATTTACATAACTGTTTGTATTTGAATCAGTCAATAGAAACTGAGATTTGTTGGCCAGTGCAAACAAAACCAAATGGTGTACATAAAACTGTTTGAACTTGTTTGCCAGGGGGTGACAGTGTGGGATGGGATGTTGGTGCTAGTTTATTCATGCCTATAAAGGAGTGATAGAATGTTTTTATTCGGTTTTCATTCCATGGATATCATTTTGTGGTTTCAATGCCATTACTTTAGAGTATAGTACATCTTTGTTTTTTATTGGATTTCCTCTCTGTTCCCTTAGCAGCTGAGTAACAGTTTCTCTATCTCTCTTCCTCAGTCCATGGAACGTTTGAATACGGTTAATATTGTTATTGTGTAATTGTGGTGCGGAGTGCTCAAGATTGTAAAAAGGATAGAAGTGCGCCCTCTGTGTTGGTCGACTTGACATTCTTGTTAACCTTGTCATACTAGTTAGCTACTCATTCGATAGCCATCAGTGGTCATACCAATAACAGTCAAATTTATTAATCATAATTACCATAAAAAGTGTGTAAACATTATCCAATTTTATCTATGTTTCTCAACCACAATTCTACCTCTGTTCCTTGGGCATTTTACTGTGTTTTCCCTCGCACTTAAAGTACAATTCAACATTTTATCTGACTTTCAAAGCTCTATTACCAGGGTAAGCTGTCTTCCTCAGAGCTCACTTTATGAGACATTTTGCTGAGGTTTATATTGTAATTAATGTATAAAAGTGTATGTTTAAATAGTTTCATTCACTGTGTAGAATTCTCAACAAAACGTACAACCCATAACACCAAAGTAAAGCATTTTCTGTATGTACCACAATCATTTATAGCATCCATGTCATATACAACCCATAACACCAAAGTAAAGCATTTTCTGTATGTACCACAATCGGTTATAGCATTCATATCAAATGTAAAAGTATACTGTTTCATTTGCTAATTGACCACATCAGAAAGGCCACTTGCTAGGCTTGTAAATAAACCACTTGAAACAGTATAGTTTTACACTTTATATGAATGCTATTAAAATGAGTGTAGCACATAGAGAAAGTGTTTTACTTCAGCATTAAGGGTTGCAATTTCATTAATCAACCGTGCAATAAAATATCAGAGTCTTCCAATATTTCGATGACGTCATGACCTTTTACTAGGCCTCATTCCCAGATAAAGATGGCTGTCAGTTGTCAAAATATCAGAAAGACTGTGATATTTTACTGCTCTGTTGATTGATGAAATTAAGTTTTTCTGCATAAAGTGTACAAGTTGAAATGTTTGGGATTATGTCCTCAATGAAGACTTGTTTTAGTGTTTATTCTAGTTTCCTTAGTTAAAACATTTGGTTGAATGACAGTTTAGGATATCTCGGGTGCTTGCAATGGGAAAGAGTACACTGAATTTAAATAACTCATCCAGTCAGCTTGTAATGTCGTTGACACCTTTGCACAAGAGCTGAATATAGCAATTTTGTCATTTATATTTGATTGTATAGTTCTACAAGATGCGAATATTCCCTGATTTACAAAGTAGAAAACATACTGCAGTATACGAAGACTTTAATCAGATTGACCAAAATAAGATGCATAAATCCAAACTGTAATTGAACCTTATCACTTGTCAGATTATATATATATATATTTTGTATGTTGAAGGCCAGAAATATTCACGTTCAAAGTTGAATACTTTTTATATGTTGAATGCGAGAATTTTTCAAGTTCAAAGTTGAATACTTTTTGTATGTTGAATGCCAGAAATATTCAAGTTAAAAGTTGAATAAAAACCTATGGGAAAAATAATGTGTGTGTGTGTGTGTGTGTGTGTGTGTGTGTGTGTGTGTGTGTGTGTGTGTGTGTGTGTTTGTGTGTGTTTGTGTAATGAGGATTAGTATGTGTTGTATTACTCCTGAAACAGGTTGGAGTGGGGGTGGGTGGTTGTTGTTGTTATGCTTTCAGTGAAGATCTAGTCAGTCCAGTTTCAAGTGATATGCCCACTATAGTTGATAAAAATTAACATGTATCTAGACTTGCTCAAATCTCTGGGCTTTTTTTTTCCACTTTATTATTTGAAGAAAAAGTTTTAACACAATAGAGTTCTTTTGTGTGAAATAGGGACTGATGTGATTGTGATCAGTCAGGTTGAACACTCAGAGACTACTAGAACTGGAAAAAATAGAAATAAAAAGTTGACCACGTTTTCCATCACAAAATTCGAAATGAATAACAAATTCAAAACATTTGAAGATTATGAGACAAACAAAATCAGGTGCCTTAAAATTAGCATTGAAATATTTGATATAAGTCTATCCATGGGACACTCAGGCTTAGTTAAGTTTACGAAAACAAACAATTGTGTATATCCCAATTGTGGCCATTTCGCATATTAGGAAAAGATAAAGCAATTCTTGTAGTTGATAATGATTTGTAACTACTCTGTTGTTGATGCTTGTCAGTATTTATTTATTTATTTATTTATTTATTTATTTATTTATTATTTGTTTATTTATTTTATTTGCTTGTCTGCTTGTTTTCGTAAACATAACTAACTAAGCCTGAGTGCCCTGCGGTCTATCAATCGGTGACAGTAATAATACTAATTTAGTGTTTAAAGACCATTACTCAATACCTGTCTCAACGGTCTGTACATAACAAATTGCAAGATTTAAAAATATGATTCAGAAAATCACAACAGTTTGATTAAAAACATCAAATATGAAACAATACAGGACATACTAGAACCTCATAAAAACAGACCTAACCACTTCAACAATAACAATAACGAAATATGAACATTTTAAGATTTGTAGTACTATTTTAATATTATGTTGTAATATTTTGTCAATTGCATGATAATACTGTGTGTGTAATGAGAGTAACAAACAGTGGAGAAGACACCTGCAGTCGGTTATGTGACATTGGGACTCAGTTAATATCTGTTGTCAGATCATACCTGGCCTTGAAAGTGGGAGGGGGGGGGGGCAGATTTGATCGGTTATGTTTATGGAAATTAAACTTTAAAGTCGACAACAAAGAAAACATGAGCATCAACAACTTTTCCATGCAATGGAAATTACTTTTCAACTCAACAGTCACAATTTCTGTGACGATCTACGACTTTTTTTATTATGTCAGAAAATGTCACGTGATTTTCGTTGCATAGTAATATGTTGTTCGTCGACGTCGTTCCTTGCTGTTCACTTGTTTGAGTCCCACGTGCTTGAACTATGAGTATAAGCGTGAACTTTCTCGGTCAGTAGAGACTGAGCCCTCTTTTGGCGACCCACTTTCAACTTTCAACACTGAGCATGCGTAATAAGAAATTTGGGAAATGGCGGACCTGCGGTAAAAGATGCGACTAGTATTGTGGTATCAACTCGTTTCTTTGTTGTTTTGACTGGCTATTCCATAGAGAGTTTTAGTTTTCGATCCTCGAAGCTACCGAACAACATTTGATTTCCACTCGAGCCGTTTTGATACCTTCGTCTGTGCTTGCCACGATCCCTGGATGAAAGCAACGTGACCTGGCCTGGCGAGCTTTCCAAAATGGCGTCTCTGAACGAACAGAGTTTCGAACGTAAACTACAAAATGTAAACAACACACAAGACAGTATTCAGACCCTGTCATTGTGGTGTATGCATCACAAGAGCAATCACAAGAAGATTGTACAACTGTGGATGAAAGTTTTGAAAAAATGTAAGTCGGGATTCATAATTATATACTCGGAAAATACTCGAAGTAGCAACATTTGTGTGTGCAGATGTGCCATTTACTAGATTTACTACACATCTTGTCTGTTGGTATTGACAGGGAATATTTACAAAATATGGAGGATGGTCAAAGAGAGAGGCCATTCTGCTAAAATAGTGGACGAGTCCAGTGTACAACTTACAATTTTATCACCATATTATGCTCAGATTTAGACTCGATACTGCCACATCTACACCCCTTTCCAAATAATCGTAACTAACAGTGTAGCTGTCCTCACGTCCGTTACATTCAAAATGTCACACAACTGTATTAGAATGGCTGAAAATAATGTAACACTGACAATTCTTTTGAGTAAACATTTCTGTGAAGTTATTAAATTGAGTAGTTGAGAAATTTACATTCTTTTCTTGTTTGACTTTGATAAATCAGTATCAATGAATACGCACAGAATTGTTTTTAATATAATTATGTATTGTACCTACAAGTGTACATTGTGTGATACTGTATTATCATGTTCACTTCAGTTTTTTTGACAAGGAGAAGAAATTTTCATTTGATACAATGAACTGTAGATCCTGGGAGAGGAACTCATTCATAGATCCCATCAGGGGATCTACATGATTATATGAGTGAACCCATAGAGAGTCCATGATCATTTAGATGTTATTCCCCAATATTTTTCTTCATTCAGTGAAGGAAAATATGAGTGACCTAAGGGGTCTTTGTCATTAAGAGTCAATAGACGAGTAATGACAACCCTTAGGTCATGAGTATTTTCTGGCTGAATGAAAAAAAATATTGGAGAATAACATAATTATAAGAGTGCCAGTAATATCAAAGAAAAATCTGGGAAAGTATATAGCAATTTTGAATGTTTTGACTCATATTTTGAACACAGCAGAACCAGTGACGTAGACACACATTGTTGTGATGTACATTGTAGACGTGCGTTGTTGTGATGTAGAACGACCAGTGTATATATTCCATATTTTTGGCTTATACATGATGTGATCATTCTTGTATGTTTATGTTACATGTATTGTAATGTAGTTGCTTGTGTTAGTTGTAAAAGTGGGTGAAATTCACTAAAGGATTCCAGACTCGTTACTAGGCATTTTCTCAAGTATAGAAGTCAAATGAATCCCTGCAGTGCAGATTATACCAGATTTCCCTGTCATTTCTTTATTGACATTCCAAAAAAAGTCAAAGGATTGCCATATACATGTAGATGTACAGCACCAAGTAGTGTGAAGGGGACACTTCAAGTTTGAAAATTCAAAGACTTGAAATAACTACAGAGATGAAATTTCAAAAATATTCAAAAGTATATCCACATGGACCTCCCAACTGTAACTTGAGTCCTTGATGATATAAATATTCATGCACTAATTAATATTCATAGTATAATTAGCATAAGCCAGTAAAATTACAATTTTTTATTCTGCACAGCGAAAGCCACCCAGAGGTTGAATCTCTTCTACCTGTGTAATGATGTTATACAACACAGCAAGAGGAAAGGTGGTATATTTGTAGATGCATTTGGTCTGAAGTTAGCAGAGGCTGCTGCACTAGTGAGGTAAGTCATAGTTCATCTCATGTTCAACATCTTTATCTAAAGGCATGTTCAAGATAAAAATAGGTAGCAAAGGATGCCTTGGTCACATCTGAACATTATGTGTGTTAGTGATATACATGTATACTAAAGAGCAGTACATTCAAGTCAAAAGTGATATAACACTAGATTTAGGTATATACTGATGACAACTTCAAGGTAGTCTGGAAGGTTCAGCCATTGGTCCACTTATGTAATCACACTTGCATTATATAAGTGGAAGGAATGCATGGGTCTTTCAGGCTAGATGACAAGGGTGAGTCAGCTAGTTTAATGTTGTTGGAGTTTCATCATTCAGGATGGAAGTAAGTCTTGACAAGGTCTGTATTTACCACGCTTAATACATGCTCAAGGTAACTTTTCAATCTCAGACCTACAATATACATGCAGTTATTGTATCTGCAAGTTTTTATTCAAGGATGATAAATGCCATCTCAGAGAACTCCTCACGGTGAACATTTACATGTGTATAATGATCTGACAATCTACATGTAAGTGTCTGTAAAAATTAATAGACAACAAAGCAAGTTGGTAAAAGCACTTTTCCTTCATAATGTTCTCAAGGTGCTGACTTCTAATCTCTTATGATGTTTCTAATGTTCATATTTCAGGGAACCGTCAATAAGGCCCAACATTCAGCGAATATTTAACATCTGGGAAGAAAGAAATGTGTATGACGGTGAATTTGTCGAAAAACTGAATGCAGCAATCAGTAAGTTAAAGAGTTAAAGTAAAATCTACTTTGTCTCTGCATATAAAAGAATACCAGTAGAAAACAGCTGTACACGTGTACATGTAAATAATATCTCGTATTTATCAAATAATACATCGTGAAAGGGGGATATCACTCCAGGAAATAACAGTATTTTCATTAACTTGGGTTCTGAAGAGTCATTTTATGATTTTACATCACACAAATTTTATAAGATTGCGAAGAAACACCAAATTGAAACTTTTGTATACCTCTATTGTTCTCACCCGGATCCACCATTACCTCATGGGACATAGCATAATACATATGTATTAGATGTACACTGAATATTCATGACTTGTAAGTGCTTATTCCCTTAGGTAAATAGTCAAATTGCCTTATTTATTTGGATGAATAAAGATTATTGCCTGGAGTGTTGTTCTCCTTAAACTTTCTTTCTTGTAATTTTCTGTAAATTGTAATGTTAAAAAATTTACATATAAAAGAGCACTTTCTTCTCTCATTCTTACTTGTTTTCATCAATATTTCATTTTTTCGGAATCTTTCTCGTAATAATTCAATTTGACATACCTGAAAAATGACTGGAATCTCTTGAGGCCTAATTTGTGAATCCTGTGTTCTTGTATTATTACTGTCTAATCATTGAAGCCTTGACAATTAGAGAGGTGTATACTTTTGTTAAGGGTCAACTCTTTCTGTAATTCTGCTGTGTAGCTTTATTTCTCAGTCCAATGTTAGTCCTCAGATCTGACTTGCACTTTTAACAGTAAACTGAAGTGTCCACGAGGTCACAGTAGGTGTAGGTATAATAAACTTTGTAGTAATTTCTTTGAAGTAACTGTAGAAATATCTCTTTCTTGTAGCTGCATCAGCAAAGGTGAAAGCCAGGCCAAGCACAAAGTTCCTTGCAGAATTCAAGGTATGGATTTATTTCATATTGTATTAATGAAATGAAATTAGATGGGATGGGGGTGGGAGGTGTTGTATGTTTCTGAAAAGAAAAGTGTTCAATGTATTTTTTTCAAGTCATTTGTTATATTTACCTGTGATGAATATCTTGACAACAGTGTTGATAAAGTTAGATTGATGTTATGACCTATAGGCACTACACAATCACCATAGCAATACTAAATGTAACAATTTCTGTTGAGTAATGTTGACTTCACATTTTCATTCATTCACAGATGACTGACACTCGACAATTTAAAATAGTAATACCACGTAAAAGCTAAACATTTTAGAATATCATGAACTTGTCAGATTGTTCAACAACTGTACACCATATTCAGTTGCATGTAAAATTGTAGAGTTTGGCCACTGGGGGCAGTATTTAGAAGCAGCTTTTTGTCCACATTTGGACACTGACCACCACATTGGTGACAATCAGTATCTCTTGCTGTTGTATAGCTTTTGCAACCTAGGCAACTGGCTTGGGAAAACTGGTACATCTTATGTACGTTCTCAGTCACCACATCTATGTATTCACATTTACACCTTACATGTATTTCTTTTACCATGTTAGCCTCACAGTGTGACAGATGGCATTGAGAAGTTCACAAGACTGGAGGGAGAGGTGGAACTAAAGAGGAAACAATTGGTAAATTCCAAGGTGGACGTTACAAGTACAGAGGCACTGAGACAGCTCAAAGGTAACATAAACTCTTGTATGTGGTATTGAATTTGACATTAGTTTTTATGCAGTAATTATGACTATTGCCCCAATATAGTAATACATTTCATGAATGTATGTAATGTGTGTGTGCATATTCATACATGCATGCTGTACGTGTATGTGCACTAGCAGTGGTCTTGTGATGAACTCACTTGTCTCTCCTTTTGTAGATCGCAATGATGGTAAGAGGTTTTCACAGCAGTTTGAAGAGGGTGCCAACAAACTGGAAGAGTACATCAAGTCTCAGGAGAAGGAGATTGGAGATAGAACCAAGCTAATAGAAGTGTTAGAAAAGAGTGAGCTATTCTATGAAGCACAGTACAGTGAAGCTAAAATTGTAGCTAATGTGAGTTTCATACTTTTATATTAGTATTCATTCAGCAGTTTTCTCAATACATGTATGTGTAATACTATACCTGGTCTATCAGATTCAATACAATCTATTGTACGCTTACATGCTATGACTCTACTTATAACATGCAGCCTGTTAACACAGTGTTCTCCCCACTATAGGGAAAGCACGGTGCAAACACCATCCTTGCCATCTAGGCTACCATGCTAGGCAGGTTTCTACTGTCCTTCAAAAGTGTTCTACCATCCTTGAGATTTAGTAATCTTTGAATGACAAAATCACAATAATACTTTCACATGAAGAGAAATGGCTGATCCTCAATGTCCATGTGTGTATGTGTTAAAATAAACATGTCAGAGTTTGGTCCAGTGTTGAGGACATGCATAGTATATGCTGATCACTATGCAAACCAATATGCAAATTATCATGTTATTTATATGTAAATCAATATGCAAATTAGTCACCTTGCAATCTATCCCAGGGAGAACACTGTAAATAATTCTAAAGAGGTGCAGAATATTAGAATGATTTATACACAAGTTCTCTTCTTCCACTTTTGATTGAGAAACAGACATGTTTTGAACAAATCACTTGTCCTTCTTCATTAACTGGATCTAACAGAATAATCCAAGTGATATTCACTTTCTGTTGTCAAATAGTTTGCCAGAGGCTTTGAGTTATGATGAAAAAAAATAACTGATTACATTTGTTTTGTTTTACAGGCCTACAAGAATTTTGGCACAAGGGTATCTAGTCTAAAGAAAAGGCTGGATGAGTTAAAGAAATTTCTACCAGATCCAAGCAGTCCGATTCCGTCACCAACAATGGATGCCCCATCTCCAGGTAAACTGCATTGTATACTGTACATCACTTTGCATTGTACACTTTACTAACATAAATGTGAATGTTTTGAAATAGACATGAAAGTTGTTAGAATTTTACAGAAAGAACTTAGGCCAGCTATGACTATCTTCCTGCTCATTGTTTCAAAGTGCCATTCTCCTTAGATGTGTTAACTTACATGTATTTTCAATGGGCAGGTATGATAATTCGTATCTATATTATGCACTTTGTAAGAACAATAGAATGTTTTGCAGTGGATGGTAGTTTTTTGTGTTGGCTATTTTAGATGAATGCCGGACGGGGTCATCCACTGCCCTGACAGTACTTTTGGTGTTTAAAAAATGGAAGCTTTGTTGTAGCGTATACTCTGTCTCACTTTGCATTTCAAAAGTCCACTGACACAAACATGAAAGTCTTGAGAATTTTACAGTACTTTTTGTTTGAAACAAATGACTGCATTGATCAACATATTCTCTCAGATTTGTGAGAGCTATTTAATCAGCTTTTGACAACAAAATAACTGTTCAACTCTGTGGATGAGATGATAAATGGATATGGGCTGTTTCTGATTCAGAGTGTACAAATTATTATTCTCTTGTTACCCAGAATCTTGGGATACCAATATATTGTATAATTTAATTTTTTATTCCTAAATGCAATAATGATTCAAATTTTCCAAAAATTGCTGGTCTATAGATATCCGTAAGTGTTGTGGAAGACCACCTCTATAAGAATGTCTCATATTTCCAGTACATACTACTCACACATTTTTTTCAGCTTTGAAAAATGAATAAACGAGGGATATTCCCCATGTGGCAATAGGGAACTTGCAAACCCGCCATGTTGAATGTTGCATCATGGGAAATGTGATAATAAATACTAATGAATTGGTATTGTAAACAATACTGTTACATTGTTTGCAACCACGAATGATCAATTCATAGTTATCCTGACCATTGTGGGAGGTTTATTTTATCAGTAACTCCAGAGTAGGTATTATGATAGCCACAAGTAATCCCATAGTCCTTTGCATGTGAGCATGCTCAGTCTGGATTGCAAGTTCCCTGGTGTACCATGTAATATATTACCCTGCAACTGTAACTTCATATTTCTTGTATTTGTGTTATGCTATAGGAGCAACTCCACCAACACCACCATATGATCCAAGTCAAGATAACGTAGGTGTGGAAGACATGGATATGTCAGACTCAGATGAGGAAAAACCGGCGGGTACCATCATAGGTAAGATTCTAAGTTTTGCTGTCTCAAAATATATATACATGTACCAGTTTATACTAGATATATTGTATGTTAGAATCTGATGATGAAAAATCAGCAGGTACGTGTACAAAAATGTACCATCATAGGTAAGGTTCTAAGTTTTGTCTAGTCAAAGTATATACACATGTACCAGTTTATACTAGCTATAACTAGTTCCAGAGTGGGTACTCAGGGGTATTTATTGTGTTTTCTGCTGCACTTGCACTCGCTACACTCTTGAAAGTATCGGAGCAGAGAATGCTGCAAGCATTCATGCAAATACCTTTAAAATACTTTAATACACAAATAACATAACATTACAACATTGTAAAGGTGTGTATTAAAATTAAAAGCTGAGTTTATTTATATGTGAAAGTCGTTTTATGGGGTGCCATTTTTGATGCATATTGAAAAGGTACTCGCAGTATTCTACTTTCTGAAGTATACGTAACCATCACTTGCAAATGACTGAACTCAAACCTGGTATTAAGAAGTCACGTATAAATGATCCAATGATGTAATTTATTAATTTATTATGTAATAAATGTGGAGGAAATCCCTACTGTACAATCAACCATTCTAACAATGTCAGAACACAAATTGTAATGTCATAGAGACATATATCAACATTAACATTATACTAGAATAGTTTAATCAAGGTTTTATGTAAGTATTTTCACTTGAATAAAAAGGTTTATAAACTCAGCTTGTGCCACTTTATCCAATGTTGTATATGATATGATATGATATTATATTATGTAGATGGAATGAACTGCTTGAATAGGTTGTGAGAAGCCTGTACCATATGTCTATACCCAGGTGATTCAAGTGATATTTTGTGAGTTTCATGTTCCCATTCAAGGATTCTAATGTAAGATTTCTCTCTGTCATATACCAGCTGCTGAACCAATTAAAACCATCACTGGTGTAACAAAATCAGGTACCAGACCTGTTTCAACTACTACCACCAGAAAGGCTAAAGTGGACAGCACCAAACCCATCCCACCACCCCCTGGATTAGGCCAGGTGCCAGTTACAGGTAAATAAATGTTTTACAAAAATGTACCTTGCCGCCACCACCACCACCACCACCACCATCAACTCATATTCGAAGTAGTTATCCTTGACAAAAGTATAGTGATGACTTTTGCTCAGCACCATCGATCATTACTTGATACTTGAATACTGCACGGTATAAATATTTTTATCTCTTGATTGATTTATTGATGATTGAAAAAAATGTTTTTATATCTTGAAGATACGATGTTTGAAAAGCATTTCAATCTAGAGAAAACCTAGAAAAGAATTCTCTTTGTTCTCAAATATAAAAGGAAACGTGTGTCTGTTTTGCACGGAGCCTTTGAGACCAACACACTATATAGTTTCCTGCAATGCACTGTACTTTCAAAATATCCTTTACAGCTGTTCAAACACATGCTGACAAATGCTCAGTAAGCCTCTTAAAGCATAACTTTCAGTGTATTTCCCTAAGGGCTGGTAACTAGGTAAAATCTACTGGGGTTCCCATGTCATTTTACCAGGGTTTCCAAACAAAATTACCATAGACTCTATAGGGAATCACTGCCATTTTTATCCCTTTCTCTCGCTGTGTTACTGGGGTTCCTCAACCATAGCAAAAAACATTGGCTGTGTTATACATTTGTGTTTTGTTTTGACAACCTTTAAGAGAATGTTGTATTTTCTGTTTATGTGGTACAGGTATGATGTATTCACCCTTCATGTCTGGTGCTCAGTCAAACACCATGCAGTCTACAAAATTATCTGGCTCTTCGAAGCATGCAGCAAATGTGAAAACAAGTTCGGGTAAAGCTAAAGTACAAGAAATTCCAGCTTACTCTCCAGGATCAAGTCTGTCAGCACTGTCACCTGAAGGCTCACCTTTAGATCTACAGCTATCTCCAAATCTTACAAGAAACACTGCCAGTGTGTCAACCAAGCGAAGCATGGCATCACACATCATCACTAAAATAGAGCCAAAGAAGTCTAAATACACTGCTCCTGTGATTCCAACTTTTGGACAAGGTGGTGGAGGTCTTGATCTTGACTCAAGGTTACAGCAAGTTATGCAAAATGCTCCAATTCTGCCACAATCAGTGCAGAAAGAATTGTTTGACTCGCCAGCAAGGTCAGGTCAAAGTCCAAACATTTCAACACCACCCATGCATAAACCTCCTGTACAGCCACAGTCCTGGGGCAATTCACCGTCGTCACAAACTGGAATAGCAGATGCTCAGGCTGGCTCATCCAGTGGTAGTATGACACCCTCACAGATACTCGGCATAGCACAGGCAAACACACAACTGACAGGGAAGGCCAGTGTGGCAGGGAACGTGGACGGTAGCAAAGGACAGATTGGAACCCCTTTGAGGGACGAAGAAGGAACTCCTGTCAGAGATGAAAACACCAAAGCTCCTGCTGCAACTGCTAATCCGATAGAATTCCTCTCACGACTGATTTCAACCACACAACAAAACCAAAGTGGTGCAAGTTCTGACTTTCTGAGTGGCTTGTCAGCTTTAACAGAGACTGTGAAGTCAGCTATAGAGAAGGAAAAACATGCAAATCAGAGACAAGGAAAGATGGAGGACGTGAAAAAAGAGGCTCTAAACCAACCGACAAATATTTCGACTGCTTCAACCACTTCACTTACTACACAGATACAAGGAGTACTGTCGTCTGGCACGAGGCCTTCTGGACCGTCACCTGAAGCAATACATGGAGCTAACGCTACCCTGCCATCACCACCACCTGTCAACAGGTTCACTGGACCAACACAACAAATGAATAGAGCACCACAACCGTTAGGGATACTGCGCGTACCTGGTCCTCGGCCTTCAGGCACACTAGGCATGACAGTACAACCACCTGTTTCCAGCATTCAACAAAACATTCCTATCAGTTCTCCAGTTTTGACACTGCCTCCTACCAATATACAACAAGGTCCACAGAGAACCCCTCTTGGGGGAAATGTTCAAACAGTTGTAACTTCACAAACAGCACAACCTGTTTCACCAATTGAAAGAAACAAAGCAGGAAGCATTAGCCAAATCCAACCCATAACTTCACCCATCAAAGTAGTAGCTAGTGAAGGAAATATACAAAGTGTGCCCATTAGTAGTACCTCGTTAGTAATGCAACAGCAGCAACCGCAGCCTGTAAATACTACATCAGGAAGCCAAGAAAATTGGAACAATGTACAACAAAGTGACACAACATCATTAGAACCGACATCACCTATTCCAGTGCTGGGAGGAGATCCACCAAAGAATTCTATTCCTGTTCTTGGCCAAGAAAATCAAGTAGTGAGTGGACTGAATCAAATAAAGACAGTTTCATCAACCTTGGGTAGTGGAGATACCACCACCAGTAGTAGTGTTGTATCGCCCACAGAAGTGGGCAATCCAATACCTTCTTATTCCCTTCGAGCAGGTCAGGTTGGAACATCAGCATATAGTGGAATAAGTTCACAAATCAGTACATTACAGCCAGAAAAGTCTCTTAGTAGTGAACTTGATAAAAGTGGGCTGCCACCCGCAACAACATATAGGGGAGTCGAGGTACGAGACTATGGTTACGGTAGGCCAATTGAGAGACTAGACCGACCGTATAGCAGTATGCGAACCATAGGCGTTGTAAATCGGGAACGAGAGTTTGAGAGAACATATGATCGTGAAGATGCTGCCAGATTGTACGGTAGATCATATGAGAGGACAAGAGATTATGATCCGTATAGACCAGAGTCTTCAGCTTATGGTCCAAGGGGGTCTAGCACAATCCCTCAAGACCGCCGAGGTGACGGCTACCCACCTTACAGACAAGAATCACGCTACGGTGGAAGAGAAACAGCATATGATTATGACTATTACTACAGAAGAGATGTTCCAGGAAGATATGGAGATAGCGAGAGAAGACCATACAGATATTGATAATAATACAAATGTTCATGTTTTGCCAGGCTCTTGTTTATATTCTTACCACAGCAGTTCTGATTGTACAGTAGAGATAGAACTTTTAGCAGCTTAAGATTTATATTGTTGGCTGTAGCTCATCAGGATCAAAGCCATTTGAGTTGTCTTTAGAATTAAGACTTGTTAATTCATTACCATTATGATTCAGGGTGCCATCCTATTACAGACTGTGCTGCAAGTTTTGAATTCAATCCTTGAGTATTCCAGGAAAATGGTACATTTGTCTTTAGCAAAATTATGCTTGCATGTGAACTTGAGAATCTGATTCATAATGTACAATGTACTTGATGTACAAATACCCATGTACATACCATGTAGTGAGATGATCTTCTATTTGTTGATGTCAGTGACATGGGGCTTAGCAATGTGCACTTGTACATCACTCGAAATTGAGAAATGAACACATGCACACCATGTGTGCCTGGAGTTAGAAGCACATGTAGGTGAGTAATGTGCCCATGTACATCACATGTGCATGAAGCTGGCATCACTTGCAATTGAGAAATGAACACATGCACACCATGTGTTCCTGGAGTTAGAAGCACATGTAGGTGAGTAATGTGCCCATGTACATCACATGTGCATGAAGCTGGCATCACTTGCAATTAAGAAATGAACACATGCACACCATGTGTGCCTGGAGTTAGAAGCACACGTAGGTGAATAATGTGCCCATATACATGTGCATCACATGTGCATGAAGCTGGTATCATTTGTAGTTGTGAAATGAACACATGTACATCACATGTGGATGAAGGTAGAGGCATATGTACATAATGTAGTGATCACATGTTCATGAGGCTGTTTTGTGTTTAAGTTACTAGCTAGCTATAGTTTGGTTTTGCAATGGAAATCGCATTTTGAATGAAAAGAATAAAATCATGAGGGATGAAAAGTTAATTATACAATTAATGCCAAGGTCAATGAAAACATACTTTGCGCAAGTCTTGCATTTTATCCAAATTTTAACAATAGCTTACACAATTGGAATTGGCTTCATGAATACTAGATTGACAGATCAGTCGTTGAGGGCGTGGTCTAATCTCCCCAATATTAGGACAGGTTGATAAGCCTGGATCGATGATGTCATTACAGTCTACATGAATACATGTATACATAACACGTTGAGAAATGCAAACTACAGTGAGACATCCTTCGATGGTTTTAAAACAAACACAAAGTTGTTAACGTGCTGACATTCATTAATCTCAGAATGTTGACAGTCATCAAATGGTCGTATCATTGATAACTGTTGAAAGAAGAGTGTGGATAGAGTTATGATTTCCCACACATAATGAACATTTTTCAATAAGTGATTACAAATCTACTATTGTGTTTGTCATTACAGACAGTGGTCTCAGAAAGTCTATCTAGCATATTTTACTATGTTTTAGACAAACGAATTTTGTTTTATGGTGTACAGATATTTTTTTTTTACAGACTCACAAACTCAAAACTCTGAGGCCATGCAAGATATTCTGTTGTTTTCAAAAATTCATAGACCACAAAACTTTGATCCTATGAATTTTGGTGTTTGCAAAGATAGCGATTGCTTGCTAATCAGCTTATAAAAGTACATGTGATGTGCTCCATAGAGCAACCAATTACTATAGAAAAATATGAACACTGCTGAATCTTGGAGATTATTTTGGTAGTGTGTAGATTCCTGCGTCACTCTCATGTTCTTGTTAGCTCTTCATTGTCCAATTTCAGATAAACACACCTGTTACTCTGCAAACATAAATTGGCGTATGTACTTTTGCATCAGGCACAATGAAAAAAAAAAATTATTTCGCTCCGATTACCTAACCTAACCTTGGTCCCCTGTTGACCCCAATCTTTATATGTTCTTTGAGAAATAGTGTAAAAAGGGCATGAAAATTGGATTTTAGAGGAAAGATAAAACAAACATGATGGTTTGTCTCCCCAAAATAATTAAAAATGAGAACTCTACCTGCATAGTAAATTAGTAATTATTAGTTCTTGTATCACAACCAAGGGTACTAATTACTTGCAAGTAAAGTTTCACCTGTTCAGGTCAAGAGGTTTTATCAAACTATCTGTTTGTTGGCTTCACCACTAGGCAGCATAGTAGTGGTGACATGATCATAGTAATGTAATTAGTATGTCCCTCATCCCTGTTCACGGTTTTACCCCCTTTGTCTTCTACTCCGCCTTGTGGTAAACCCAGCAACAGGGAACTTGCATAGCTGCCATGTTGAATGTTGCATCATGGGAAATGTTATAATAAATACTAATCAATTAGTATTGTAAACAAAATTGGTACATTGTTTGTAACCACAAATAATCAATTCTTAGTCCATTGTGGGAAGTTTGTTTTATTGGTGGCTCAAGATTAAATATTACAATCCCATAGTCCTTTGCGTCTGAGCATGCTCAGTCTGAATTGCAAGTTCCCTATTGGACAGTTTGACAAATCCTGTTGACCTGATCAGGTGAAAAGTTACTAGTAAGTAATTAGACCCCTTGGTCATGATACAAGAACTAATTTTTGCCAAAAAAACAAACAAACAATTTTTTACCAACCTGATGAACGAATTTTCAAACTTACCTATCTACTTTTAAAGGTATGCAATTGGCATTGCAACCTTTTTTTTCCCCATGTGTGAGTACTAGCCCACAATTTATTTATTTTCATGTAAAATTAATTTTGGCATTTATTTAAATTGTAATGCAACTTTAAAACTGGCGATATCACTTCATTACATGTAGAACTCTAGATGCTGGTAGTGTACAATTTCACTTGCGTCTCTGTACAGTTTCAAGTTGACCATAGACCAATAAATGTATCATGGGTCCTATTTTCGGAAAAAAAAATGCTTTGGTTGTCTTGTGTTACTTCTGTTATTTTCTATGAAGGAAAGCGAAATTTATTCTTTTACCGTGTGTTTGATAGACTAAGTCTAGAAGCTCTCCGTGGTATTGAGCCACTTGAAAACCTGTCTCACATCTACTGCAGAAGAAGTCTTTTGAATTACCACCAACAGTTAGAGAGAGAGAGAGAGAGAGATGAATATTATATTGCATGTTAAGGTTGTTGCGGATCAAAATGTCACACATATTCAGTAGATCTGTGGTACGCACGAAGTAGAACCAAAAGAAGTCAATGTTCAAAATGTGACCGAAATATCTAAGGATTTTTGAGCTCATGCGTTTTCAGGTGATCTACTTCACAACAGATATGAAGAGTGAGGGGAAGTAACTAAAATATCCAGGCTAAACCATCATCCTGTACAGTTGTTTTAGTTTTGGAGTATCACATGTAAAATCCCAGGTGTTAAATTGTCTGTTGAAGTACAAGATCTGCTTTTACAATGTATGCAATAAATTGTAAATTAGTTTAATAGTTCAAGTTTTGGATATTTTCATTTTATTTTTATTTTCACCATACAATTTCTAAACCTTTTTTTTTTTTTTTTTTTTTTTTTTAATATTTAAAACCTTGCAACAGGCATTCAGTGCATATCTGGTTGCTCACCCCTTTTCTCTTTAATAATACATTGATTTTATTTTGTTGTTGGAATAGGAAAATGAAGTTTTAAAAAGTAGCAGTAAGCTATTAACTGTGAGGAGAATGATGACTTCAGTGTCAATATTATTATTTTTGAATTATTACTATTAGATTTTAGAATGACTAAACACAAACCATGATTTGTTTACTTGACTTAACGGTAGGTCCACAGTTTACATGTAAAAGGGATGCAGACTGTGGAATTTATGAATTTTTTCCACATTTTTTCTGCCGATTTACGACTATCAATATGCATGGTGATGACATGCCATTGTAATTTTATAGATGCAGCACGATTTCCGTATGTTGCATCATTCAAAGAGCCACACTTGTTCCGCGAAGCGAGTTATCATACCACCTAGCTTTCCCAAAAATATTGTCAAATGATGAATTCGTCATTCCTTTAGGAAATCTATTGAGAAAGTAACTTTGAACCCTTTGAGATGCCATATCATACTGTATTGGAAAATTTGGGGTGTATATTTTTAATTAGTCACCATAGCTGTTAGCGACAACGACTATCTGAAAACAATATTGCCCGTTGGTGGCGCTATACTGTATCGATCAGTACCCTGGGAACAGCAACCCATGTCGTGTCGGACGCAAAACGGGTGATAGTCACGTTTGTTTTCTATCGAAAGTGTAACTTTAACTTTCAGTATTGGAGATATTTCTAGAGTATGAATATGTTGTACTTCTTCATAGACCTCGTGTATAGAGTTTTAGGGTTGAAAATATACCAACTTTGGGTGGCAAATCTCGTCCATCTTTACATGGGAATACCACCCCCCGGAGTTAAATTTAGTTTGCGAATAATTACTAACTTAAAAGGTATTTGTGGAGCAAGATGGCGGAAGAAGTTGCAGCCGGAGTCGACCAACTAAACCTCGAAGACAAGCCCAAGGCATGAAAATTTCCTTCACATTTTCTACGATCGTTTTTCCATGACTTCTATACTTGCAAGACTTTGTATTAATCGAGTAACCAAGGGATTCCTGTACAGGGTTGCCAAAACAATGAGCACAACCACGCCGCCGGTTAGTGACATGTCTTCGCACAGTACATTGATGACACACGTGTCAATTTGTGCTGGTAGATTGTTAATGTATACAGTTGATTGTGCTGCGGGGCTGGGTGTGTTGTTTGGTGTTCATGAACACAAGGACATTCATTCACAAATTACAGACATATGCCGTTTCATATCATAGATTGATGATCAGAGATGTCGCTAGACTAGGCAAATATTCACTGCTGGTAGTACTAGCAGTCCAGAATATTGAACAATATGTAAAACTTGAAATATTTTCTATAAGTTGTCTCTCATGCTTCATATAGATTTTCGTTAACTGTTATTATGTGTGCCTCTCAAGGAACTGATATAACGGTAGCCCTACTAGTATGTAGTATGGTTGTAGTAGTCTATATACTGACGGTTGCCACTCCCACAGGGGGGAGGGGGGGGGGGGTGTTTGAGAAATACCAAACAGAATTGAGTCACAGACCCAACGAGCCAGCAGGGCTGTTATACAAACAGTACCAAGTTATCAAATAGTGTGACCATTGTACCATTATTACAGCATTAAACACTAAGTACATGGAATTTTGTTTGTGCTGCTTACATAACTTGGTTCATGAATCATGAAACCAGGTACATGTAGTCTCCATGCCAACGTGAGTAGGGGTGTAAATGGTAACGATACTGGATAGGAACTAGACTAGAAACTAGGCATCAACCACTGATATTTCAAAATTGAACATTTCTCTACCCAAAGCTGTAAATGAAAGTGAAAATATACATGTCATTCTATTCAGTAGCAGTAGTACACCATATTTGCAAAGACTAGTGTTGGTGTGCTTAGATCAGGCATGTTACAGTTTTTCACAGGACAATTTAGAAGGGATAATGTCAGAAATGAATCCGAACTACAATGTACATTTTTGTAGTCCTGCTTGCAGACAGAGTAATTCAGGACTCAATTCTGAGGACTAAGTAAGTCTAAAATTAATCTGTGAGCAGGATCGAGTATGACGTTGCTATGAAATGTCATTTGCTTCACACTTCTAGCTTTTACTATCTTCAATCAGATGTTTTGATGAGGAAATGAGTGCAAAGTCAAATGGGTTTAACCATAGTGTATGTCCAATCACTGTCATAAAAGAACTGAAGCATGTATCATTGTCATGAACATTTCGTCATGAGTATATGCAGTGTCTTGTTTAGTGTGCAAATATGTCAGATTAGGCTGTTTGTACCAGTGATTATTTAAATGAGAAAAATGAAAGGATCACATCAAGCGTCATTCCAACTAAAATATTTGGTTACATTTACATATAGCTGTTGATATATAGTCAAAGAATGACAAGTCAAAGAAGGTGACACTAAAAAAAGAGGTTTAAATTCTTAGCTGTGTTTTAAATTCAGTATTGTGAACTTGTGTACAATTTGAATTTAGTTGTGTACCTATCCATGTAATAATTCTTTTTATGTGTAAAAGCAGTGAAAATATGGAGTAAATAGCTTGAGCTAGTTGTCCAAAAGTTCGGTCTTTAAACATAGACCCTACACGAAATGGGCACATCTCTGCCAGCATTCATCAAAGGGAATGTTACTTCTGTCTATTTTGCGTCTGAAATAAGCTTATAAGTTAACAATGCGTCCCTTTCGTGAAGAGTCTATGCTTTAAACTACATGTAAGTATATTGATTAGGAATACATACAGTGAACCCAGAAATTAGCATACATTTCATCATCTATATGGCACAGCTGTGAAATTTACATTGTAATTACAGTAGAAACAGATTACATTGTTAGTTTCATTTCTGAGTGCAACACTACTCCTGTATACAAATGTACTATTATTATGTAGGTTTTAATAACAAACAAGTAAATAGATTTGAAGACTAGCTCTGTTTTGAATTACATAATAGTATTGTAAGCATAGACATGTGTATAATTTGGAATTAAATTTTTGGGTCAGAAATTAAAAAAACAAGTTGACGACAGATTTGACAACTCTTCTACGTTAGGTATATGACCAATCTTGTCTCCTACTTTGCTTACATTTCTGGCGTGTGGTGAATCCTGTCAAACACTAATTACATCGACTTGTATTTCTGAATGTGCTCCTGGAACCTTGGTTGTCTGTTGTGGAACGTACACATCCCTTCCATCATGAATTCATCTTGTCTCTATGTCGGACACCTGACTAAGTTTGTTTATGTAAATCACAAGATTTTCTATAAAAGTTAAGAATATCGCCTGCGACTCTTTTTCACATTTTTCCCGGTTTTCAGCATATCGCCCTCAACACTTTTAGAGTACTCTTATTTATTGGTCAAACATTGCTAACTTCAATGACATATCTTTCACAAACGAAAGGTATGGCCAGTTCCTTATTGGCTACTGGTAAAGTTAAATCTCCTGTCAATCACTAATTAAGACTATACTATGGAACAAAGTCCTTATATCATTGTACAAATAGAGTATTAAGACAGTTGAACTTTGGAATTGCTGAACATTTCATCATCCAGTTATGACAGAGCTAGATGTTTAAAATGCAGGTAGAATACTTTGTTAGTTTCATTTTGGAAACAGACCAGAAGAAAGAAATAGTGAACAAATCACTGTCCGGCATATTTCATTGGTTATTGTGGATTAATGTTTGCCATGGATGAAAGTTTAACCCCAACAGTTATGTTTCTAAATCAGTTTCAAACTTTATGATTACATTGAATATGAGATGCTTGTAATATACAAGTTAAGATAACACAGTTCTGTTTAGTAGACTTTTACACATTGTTACACCCATTCATATTTAATGTAACGTATATGTACATGACATGTTTTGTTTGTAGCAAGCAGCAGCGGCTGCAGCACAGGGTGGTCAGAAGAAAGAGAAAAAAGAGAAGAAAGCTAAAAAGAAAGGAGGTGGTGGAGATACTGGTAATCCAGTAGAGGTGAGGTATTAATTTGATTTTTGTGGTTTGTGATTTACCTTCATGTTGTTGTTGAATCTGTAAGCTGGATCAAAGCATTTTAGTGTGAAATTCACAGAATGTTTTTGACAGTGATCCTTTCCCAGAAACAGGCAATTTACTAATAAATCATTAGAGTATTGATACGGATACAGAATCCAGCATTTATGTGATTAGAGGAATGGCATGGTGAATGTTCGTTCTTTATATAACATACTAACATTATGGATGTTACAGGGATTGAGCTCTCTGATTACAGCAACAATATTCAATAATCATGCCATTAGCAACTGTAAATATGAACTGTTCTTGCAGTAATGTAACAAGAAAGTAAACTGTATACAGCCTCAAGATTTGAAAGTATATTAGGTTACCATTATAATAATAATCTTTATTTATACTGGATAGTTAAGTATAGAAACACTTGGCTCCCAATAAGTCCAGTGAGGGCCATCCCTTCAGTGTTAACCGGAATACCCAGGGGGAAAACCTGCGTTGTTCAGTAGAGTGAAACTGAATGACACTCTCCTTACGTACCGGTAAATTTAATCGAACCCTCAATGGGGTTCAAACCCTGACCGCAGTGGTAGGAGGCAAGGGGTTTAACCACTCAGCCACCGACAACCATTAGCTTTGAGAATGGTCTGAACAACATTGAAACTAGTATTCAGTTATTGGTTGTCATTGTGCTTCAATACCACTGGCAACACATTAGTGCTGATCTATTTAGATATAGATGTTTAGTTCCAATGAAGACCTCCAACATTTATACATTTTCTGTCATTTTTCAGTTGGAGCCATGGCCTGAATACATCCAGAGTCGTATTGAAATGTTTGATAAATTAAAAGCAGAATATGAAGCAGAGATAGCAGGTATGTCAATGTGTCTTTGAGAATTTGATAAAGGACTGGTAGAAACAATTTATATTTTGACAGTGTTTTTCAAGTACCCAACAGTACAGAACAGAATGGAATTGTACAGTATGTATGGTACTCCCAGCTCAAGATTCCATCTCTGAGTAGCTAATCTAGCATCGGTCTTTTCTTAACACCGGGCTAAGGGAAACTTGTAACCTTCCAGTTGCTAAAATACATATGTCCTGGTGAGGTGTTAGTGCTGCCCTGGGCACTCTTTGTTAACACTGAAAGCTATTCACTGTTATCAATCAATCAATCAATCAATCATTCAATCAATCAAATTATTCAATACTATCGGCCATATATATAGGCCTTACAAGTATTTGATAAGTAATACAAAATATTCTGGTCACAAGTAGCGGAGAGTAATTCAAGTTGTACTGTACTGTATAGTGTGCACTTTTTGTGTTGTGTATGTGCATGAAGGTAAATCACAAACCACAATCATAACTGAATGTGTACTTTTGTCATCTAATCAGCAAAGGACAAGACACCCATTCAAGTTACTCTCCCAGATGGTAAAGTGGTGGAAGGCAAAGCATGGGAAACTACTCCATATCTAGTTGCTCAAGGAATCAGGTATGATATGAAAACAGTCGTACATTCTGATGAATCAGGTGATCAGACATTTTATGGGGATGATTACCTGTAACTGTAGTACACTGCAGTTGTAATCACTTTTATATAGAGTAATTGTCTTGAGAGGTTTTACAGGAGTGTATGCAATATACATGTATGTACATGTATCTACTATTAGACACACGCGCACACACACACACATACACGCACGCACACACACACACACACACACACACACACACACACACACAGTGACACACATATGCATACTTGCACATGGACACATATTTCATAACGTGATTTTGATTGTTTACTCACATGTGACTTTCAGCAGGGAATAGTAGCACCCTAGACTTTCATCAGTTTGTGCTGTACAGCAGGGGGTCTTCAGTACATAAGGGGGTCTTCAGCACATTGGGAGGTCTTTAGCATGTTTGAGGTGACTGTCGGGAATAAATGTGACAAGTGTAGACATACATGGATATGTATAACCGAAATAGATACACATTTTTTGTACATGTCCAAGCATTACTTGATTCATTCTGGAAAATCAGATGAACACTGCATTCACACTTCTGTATTTTTTATCATTTTTCAGCCAAGGGTTAGCTGACAACACCGTCATTGCCAAGGTCAATGACGAACTATGGGACTTAGACCGGCCACTAGAGGGCGATGTCAGTCTGCAACTGTTGAAGTTTGAAGATGAGCAGGGACAGCAAGTCTTCTGGCATTCTAGTGCTCATATGTTAGGTGAAGCCATGGAGAGGCACTATGGAGGATGTCTTTGTTATGGACCTCCCATTGATACTGGATTTTTCTATGATATGTTTATTGAGGACAGGTATGTACAGTATTTCTGTGTATGCTACTTTTTTGGTGGAATACTCGGCTGTGTATACAAATTCATGTGTTCAAATGACAGTACAGTTATGGTCATCTAAGGATAGCTAAAGGTAGGGTTTACTCAGTATGGTTTGAAATGTCTTTTGCATCGCATTGTGATGTCAAATATAGATGTCAGAAGACAAGGTCTTGTGAGAAAACATGTGAATAAGGAAAGAAATAGGTATGTTCGAAAATGTGTTTTTTTGCATCAGATTTCAGTATGTGTGTACGTGTAGTAATAATGAAATCGATTACAAAATTTTTACCCAAAAAATATCCTTCTTTCCAGAAGAACGTCAAGATCAAACTTATCTAATTTGTAAAATTCTTCTCCAATGTTTTAAGTACGTTCTTGAGTAACACAAAATGGTCAATCTTGGTCCTGTAAGGAACAGTTTATAACAGAAGGGTTTACTGGTACACTGTTAAAATGAAAACTTATCTTTTCTCTCAATTCTGATAATACAGGCAAGTTTCTAGTAATGATTTTTCATCACTCATGCAAGTTGTCAAGAAAATTCAGAAAGAGAAGCAACCCTTTGAAAGACTTGTCATGAAGAAAGAAGATCTGTTGAAAATGTTTGAAGTGAGTATACATACATTCTATCTAATGCTATTTATGGTATACAAACCCATATTAGTTTTTACCCATTTGTGACCAGTTTTTACACTGATGGTGGACTATTTGTCATGATATTAATCAGTCTATTTTTTTCTTTCAGTACAATCAATTCAAAGTACGTATTCTTAATGAGAAGATAACAACTCCAAGTACTACTGTCTACAGGTAATGGTGACTTGAATTTGTAAAAGCTAACACTGCGTTGTGATCAAACTTTGTTATATTGCACTAGCACGTTTTTTGAAAAGTACTTCACTAGTATAGAAATTAGATGGTAACCCCTATATTAGGAGCAGAGTACATATGATACATTGGGTATTGTGTCAGTTAATCTATTGAAGCAATCAGTCTGTATAATTCTTGATATTAGATATAAATCTATCGTCCTGAAATGCCTACTTAGGGACAAAACTTTTTGTAAATTCAAGTCTTTTTTTTTAGTGTACAATTACTGTAGATGAACTGTTTCTTTTCAAATGTTGTGTAATATGTATTCTATTCAAATGTAAGGGAATATGACAGGGTGCTTGATTGAACAGAATGTTCGCTATAACAGAGTCCATTATAAAGAGGTTACAATGTATTCTAGTCAGAAGAGGGAGGGGTTTTTCGATTCAATTCAGGTGAGCCTAATCAGTTGGAATTGATTCAAGTGGGGACAGGGTTGTAGTATCTAAAATCGTATCTTAGCCATGATGTGAATAATTAATTTTATGATCTGGTTGTTTTTTAATTCAGGTGTGGACCCCTGATTGATCTTTGTCGTGGACCTCATATCAGGCATACTGGTAAAGTCAAGGCCATGGACGTAGTCAAGGTTAGTACATAATTGGGACTTAGATGATAGTGGAAATGAAGTTTACACTTTTTCTGTGTCATCTTTGCACGAATTATGAACTTCATCTGTGTTGTGTGGATGTGCACACTGTTTATGCCAAGTGAAAAAAAAGAAAGTGATCATGTAGAAAGTACATAAACCTGAACCATTCAAAGTATTTTTCACTCATTTGCACTACTGTGACTGTGCCAACCTTTGAAGGAAATGTTTTCTGTTATATAGAACCTGTAAGATATTATGTGGAAAATTCAAATGTTCATGTGTACACAGATGAACTGATATGTGAACAGAGGATCCTGGAATAATTTTAAGACGGTAACAGCAGGAGAAATGTAGAATAATTTGACATTTAATTTTGAAAATACTTTCAGAATCCATTGGTGTTGGAGTTTACCTAAGAAACACACTTAACATGTAGACATGTACCTTTGGCTTTGTAACAATCTTCAACTCTTCAATTCCTCTACATTTCACGATTTCTACGTTTTCATTTTTTTCCCACCAGAATTCTGCCACTTATTGGGAAGGCAAGGCAGAAGCCGAGTCCCTACAAAGAATCTACGGTATCTCATTCCCAGACACGAAACAACTGAAGGAGTGGAAACACTTCCAAGAGGAAGCTGCCAAGAGAGATCATAGGAAGTTAGGAAGAGATCACGAATTGTATTTCTTCCATGAACTCAGTCCAGGAAGTTGCTTCTTCCACCCAAAAGGAGCACATATCTACAACACACTTATCAATTATCTAAAGGTAAGTGTACTGTATTTCAGTTTTTAAAGACTCCGTTTGGTAAGGGTTAATATCTATCTGTTAAAAAAAACTGTTGCCTTGCAGAGTTTTAGAAAGGATTTTTGTTCAGAATGAAAGAGTTATCCGATGCTATCATTATGGTGCCACTGATAAGATGCGCAGTTGGAGTCGATCCGAAGTGAGGATAAGCTCGTAGCATCTGAAACCTTATCTTTGAGCTGTACTCTAAAATGAGAGCCTGGGATTGAATCCGCGACCTTTATTTAATGTATGATGATGCAAGCTCAATGAAATCTGACCTCACACAAAGTGCACTGTAATCAGTGCATTGACTGAGATTTCAAAGATTTACGGCCCAAAGACAAAAATCACACAAACGAGTAATATAAGCCTTCAGAGCTGGCAAATAAAACCAATGAAGCCCCCCTTTTGACTATTTTATAATTGCATTTGTACACCCTTTTAAAAACCTCTGCAAGTTAAGTTAGATGAATGTTTTTGAGAAAATAAGCTTATGTCTCTATTTAGAGGACAAGTTTGAATTGTATATGCGTGTGTAAAATATTCCTGCAAAATCAATTTTGATTGTTGAGATACACGGTTGTAAGAATTGTTTATATTGCTTTACTTGATACAGTGTGAATACAGGAAGCGTGGATTCCAGGAGGTAATCTCACCTAATATATACAACAGTCGGCTATGGGAAACTTCAGGTCATTGGCAACATTACTCTGTAAGTATGATATTTTGTAAACCATTTATTAAAGAAGTGGGAGAGATCAGATACTGAAAAAAAAAATCAATTTTTTTTTTTAAATTTCACAATTTCAAATAAAAATTCAAAATTTTTGAAAAAATTTTAATTAAAAAAAAATTAATGTATAGTACACAGTACTGTCTGAATATGGGTATATGTTTAGAACAGATAGTTATGTCATAATCTATATGACTGGTTATTTTATATAAAAACTGACATTACAATGCACCATATTGTAAAGTGTACTGATATAAGAAACCAGGATAATGTTATTAGGTCATTGGACTCCATGGCAACACTTGTAGTGTCCATGGACAGTAATGTGGTAACATTTATATTGCCAACAGGCAGCAATGTATAAGTTTTACTTTGACATGCAAGTATCCCAGATGTTACCATGATCACATTATGTTTTTTTTCGGTATAGGAAAATATGTTTTCCTTTGATGTTGAAAAGGAGAAGTATGCATTGAAACCAATGAACTGTCCAGGTCACTGGTAAGTTGTTTAAATACTAGTCCATATCAACGAGAGGGAGCTGGGTCTCTGAAAAAAAATAATATTGCATTGGTTAAAATTAATATTTGTGTTAACTGTGGAATGAAAACAAAATGGTTTGATGTTGATAAAGGATTGTAGATTACATGATGTATATTTCGTTGTTCGAGAACTTGCCAAAAAACTTCATCAGCAATAGAATTATGTGAAATAAAATTTGACTTCTAGAATAATTTTTAATTGATAGGTTTAGTAAATGAAAATAAGTGCTAAGATTTCTTGCATTAAAATTTGTTGTAAATTAGACAAAGGGTGGAAAGTAAGTTTTGATGTTTCTCTTTCAGTTTGATTTATGATCACCGACCACGTTCATGGAGAGAACTGCCGTATCGCATGGCTGACTTTGGTGTACTTCATCGTAACGAACTATCGGGAGCTTTAACCGGTCTGGTTAGAGTACGTCGGTTTCAACAAGACGATGCTCATATCTTCTGTATGACTGAACAGGTATGTTACAGGAATATGACACCATTGAAATCATAGAATGTTAGATGAAATTGCACGTCTATTTAGGCTGCTAAATACTAGTTACGATTACTATGATCATCTCCACTCACTACGTCTCGTCAAAGTCATTACTCTAGCACAGAAATCTGTGCTACCCCCCGACAGCATTCATATAAACGTGATGACGTTATTGCATCCCCCACATGATTTTAGTCAAAGCAGCTGTACTAATTGAATATTATATGAGCAATTGTTTGAAGTAAGTAAAACCAATTAATACCGCCTGTCAATTTGTGATGGATTACTACTGCCATGAACCATTTACTGTTTTGCCCAGCATGGGGTTTAGCTAGATTAATGTCAAAATGTTCAACTTTGACTAGTCTAGACGTAGTGAGTGGAGATGATCGTAGTATTCGTAACTCGTACCGTATAGGAACTAGACTAAACCTAAATATACATATCACTAGAATGCCTGCTACATTGATATCTATGACTACATAGCTACTGTTACTTTACTGTTATATTCTGAGACAAAAAATAGTGTAAGTGACTGATACCTGTCTTTAGTCTTATGTACATTTGAACTTTTTTTCTGTCGTTAGATTACTGAGGAAATCAATGGTTGTCTTGACTTCCTGAAGAGTGTATACGATACACTTGGTTTTACCTTTGCCCTTAACCTGTCTACCAGACCAGAGAAGTTTATGGGTGAAAAGGAAGTATGGGACCATGCAGAGAAGGTAAGTGGTACAGGACAAAATGTCTCCCTGGCAGTAGTCTTCTTTGAGTCTTTTCAGTTCTCTTTATGTGAACAAGTCTTTCCAATTCTTGTTACTTGATCAAGAATTTGACTCTTTTGACATTTCATAGCAATAGTAATTATTCAGTTTCTTGGTTAACACCATGACTTTCACTGCATGTGCTACACATACAGAATAGTGTTACTAAGGCATGCTTGAGGATAAAGTTCATCCTTCTTGTTCTAAGTTGGCCCTCTAGCCTGAGGTTTGTTACATTTGATTATTCTAGTATGAGGTAAAATTCTACACAGGTATGGGAATTAGATGTGAGATAAGAATCAACTTCAAAAAAATGAAGACACTGAGAAAGATCTCTAGTTTGCCAAGATGAACCAGCCAATACTTGCGAAAGGCCCCCTTCAGATTACCATTAAAATTCAGGTGTGAAAAACAGTTGTCTGACAGTTATAGAAAAAAGTTGATCCAGAGCAAGAGAATGATACCTGTCTAATCTTTCTGATTCTCACTGATAAGGTAGTGCTTATGCAAGAACTAGGGATTGAATCATAGGCCTTTATTTCAGATTCATTCCCAGGAATAGAACAAAGAGAATGTTTAACATTTTATATCTGCCATATCACCACTGACTTGTGACATTTTGTTCATCATATTCTAGCAATTGCAAGAGAGTCTGGATAAGTTTGGATTACCATGGAAACTGAATCCAGGTGATGGTGCCTTTTATGGTCCCAAGGTGAGAATGATTTATGATGATGTAGTAATGTTCCATGTGACAATTTATTGGAAGTGATGATTTGTAGAAACAGTAAAAACCAGTAAACGGTGTGATCAATATAATTGTTATTGATGTTTATAAGGCTGTGTCAGTGTTTTAAAGTGGCCATATGGATGAGAATTGGGTATTTATTTTGGATTTTTTATTTATAAAACAACTTTACTATTTTTTTCTACTTGAAAAAAAAAGCAATGTGAAACAACATAGACCAAATCTGCAAAAAATTTAAGAAATGTGTAAAAAAGTTTGTAATTTTATGTACAATAACAAACATTTGACATATTTATTAATCTTCTGCAATTTATTGAGTTACAAACAAGGACTTGGCATATGTTGTTTCACATTGATTTTTCAGGTAGAAAAACATAGTAAAGTTGTTTAATAAATTAAAAATAAATACCCAATTCTCATCCATATGGCCACTTTAAAATAGACACACCAAACATAAGTTGATGGGGTGTGATTTCTATGTGATTATACATACTTCAATAAATACTATGACTTTAGAAAGTCGTAGATGAGACGACGACGACGACGACGACGACGATGACGACAACAATTATGAAACAATGTCATTTTGGTGATGGCTATTTGGACATTAAGTTGTATTTCAGTAATTTAGTTGTTTTATTTCATTACTTTCAGATTGACATCACAATTTTAGATGCTCTACGTCGTGCCCACCAGTGTGCTACCATCCAACTGGATTTCCAACTACCTCAGAGGTTTAACTTGAAATATGTCAGGTAATTCGGTACAATGGCATAGTGTACAGTAGATTGTACAATTATTTTGGTAGAAACCCCAGCTAAATGACAGGAACTCAGGTAGATTTTACCTGCTCACCCTTTAACAAAAACACTAGAATAGGCAAATAAAGTATCAATTGACTACATCTGCCAAAAACAAACACTTTTCTTGATTACAAGAGACATTACACAAAAGCAGAGCAGTATTTTTATGGGGTTTTAAAACAGCATTGACGACAGTGCCAGCAGTGACACTGTATTTGCCTTTAACCATTGTTGTATATACATTGATTGTTTTTATAGTCCTGATGGTACTGAGAAGAGACCAGTTATGATTCATCGTGCTATCTTAGGATCTGTTGAAAGAATGATGGCCATCTTGACTGAAAATTATGGCGGCAAGTGGTACGTAGATCTTATATTCTGTTTGAAGATACTATGTAATGTAGTAGTTGGGTACATCTTGTGTTTTAAGTAGTCACAATTTTACAATAGCATTTCAACTCATGCTAGAGGGTCAAAATAGAACAAGAAAGTTGACTTATTCTCAGTACCTGTAGTAACATTTTACTTCATGCTAGAGGGTCAAAATAGAACAAGAAGGTTGACTAATTCTCAGTACCTGTAATAGCATTTTACTTCATGCTAGGGGGTCAAAACAGAACAAGAAAGTTGACTTATTCTCAGTACCTGTAATAGCATTTTACCTCACGCTAGAGGGTCAAAATAGAACAAGAAGGTTGACTTTAATATTCATGGCTATAGTAATGCTTGTGGATTGGAAGTGATGGTGTCAGCCAAGAAATCGAATAATTGTTATTTTTATGGCATCCCTAAGTTGGTGAAATTCTATTTCAGGTGATGACAATTGCCAGTGCTTTAAAGGGCCCCATTTATTCATATAATTAAACATGTATTTTAGAAGCCAGTCAACCATTTAAATCATCAAATCATCAAATCCAGTATTACAAGATCTAGAGTGCATAAGAGACTAAAGTCAAGTGTTTTGATTGGTATTGTGTATAGTTACTATTATAGTGTGTTTTTACCTCACCTTGACTGTGGAAATGTTTGAAATCTTTATGTAGGCCATTCTGGCTCTCACCACGACAAGCCATGGTTGTACCAGTTGGTCCCACAGTCAATGACTATGCAGAGCAAGTGAAGAACCAACTGTTTGAGGCAGGCTTCCTTTGTGATGTGGATGTCGATGCTGGTGATACCATGAACAAAAAGATACGAAATGCTCAGCTGGCACAGTACAACTTTATTCTAGGTTAGTGAATCATTCAAGTCATAGTAATAGTATTTTGGTGTAGAGAGAACAAGACAACATTACATTAGTTGCAGTAATTTCAGAATTAACTATTGCTAAACATGTTACTGTAAAGAAGGCATTTCAGTCACTACTTGTTATTGTGGTTTTGCTGTCCAGCAAAATAAGTGAAAATAAGTCTAACGAAATTTCCGGTATCTTATTTGCCTGGCCTTCAGATTACACCAGTTCATGTGAACAGTGCCCTCTAGTGGCAGTAAGGAAAATTATGTTTATAATTGATAATTGTGAATCACATCATGTCATTACATGCCTCTCAGACTGTCAAAATCTTCAAAAACCATTGAACAGTTTTGAAAAAAAAAACAGTCAAAATCTGTCACTAAAGAACACTGTGCCCTGATAACTCTATCAACGTTTGTTTGCTTATTTTGTTTCTTGGCAGTGGTGGGTGAGAAGGAGAAAACCAACAACACCGTTAACGTACGTACCAGAGACAACAAAGTGCATGGAGAGAAGGACATTCCAACTGTTATTCAACGATTCCGTTGTTTGACCAATGAGAAGACGATACAGAGTGAAGAAAGTTTTTAAAACATTTCAATAATACACTCCTTCTCTATGAAGTGAAGGAGAACCCAGAAATGAAAATAGATATGAAAAAAATGTACTTCTTAGTAGATTACTTGTCACTTGGCACTTCATAAGTCCTTAAAATAAAACACTGTCAGTGTGTTAGGATCCTAAATATTATCCGATAACTTTCATCATTTGTGCACATATTTATTTTCTATATGTTTACAGAAGTGCAAATTCATTTTATTTTCACAATTTTTTCGTCAGATTTTACTCAAAATGTATGTTAACAATGCTCTCAACATTTTTCCAACATTGGAAACCGAGATGTTGTTACCTCCTTTGTCTATGACATTATAGACTTCAAATGACCAAACTTGAGTTGTTGACCGGAATTGTAATATGCTTTTCATATGTAAATTATATTTTTGCATATGTAAATAATTATTTATAATATCCTCAAATTGATTTTTCACATATCTGGGTCAAAGTTCAAAGTTCAAACACAGGTCATATTGTCAGTCTCTTACTTAGAACATTTCTATGTATTCCAGAAAACCGTCTATGCTAAGTCTGTTGGAAGTAGTAAGAATTTTGGAATGAAATTTGATCAACAAGAAAAAATGTACTTCTGTACATTTTATTACTGTGATATGTCGCATCATACCTTCGAATTTGTCATGACTTGCGATTTTCAGTGAATTTTTTTTAAGCCATCTCGTTTTAATATTCTCAAATAAGGTTTTCATCATTTCAAAATAAGAACATTACCAGGACACTTATAGTAAAATACTTCTTACATCCGTGTCGTTACTTCAACTTTAGAATTGAAAAAAAAAACCATCTATGGACTTTATGCAATGGAGAACAAAATGTCAAAGCTGACATCAGACATTTGTTTGTTTGTGTTCAGTTTCATACATACATATTGTCCAAGATATTTTGGTCCTGCTGCAAATTTAATTTCAAAAGTATCTCTGAATAGTTGAACTTCTAAATGAGAATGTTGGTTAACCTTTAGTCAATATTAGACAAATTAATGAAGTCAATAAAATACTCCAAACTAAACTAGAATGTGTCTGTGGTAATTAACTGTAATTTGAATAAATCTTAGTAGATGGGGTCAAACTTGGTAGGACCCATGATTCTTGCAAGAAATATGATGTTGCCCATGTCCCCAAAAAGACAAGAGTTGTGTAATTTTATACAAAAATAGATTCATAGTAGAAAGGATCCAACAAATTTCCAAATTTGTTTGGACAAATAAAGATGTTGTTCACCTGTCAAGCTAATCATCTAGCCCCCCCCCCCCCCCCCCCCCACACACACACACACACTCAGACCAATGTTGAAAAGTATCAAAATTTAGTTGAATGTATCCATGGTGCTTTCCCGACAAACTGGCATGATGCCAGCATTGGGGTGTGGCTAAGCCATATTGGTATGCCAAATCAACATATACATATACTGTACTCTCCATTGACAAGCACTGTACATGCACTGCCTAGAGTGGTAGTATGTGGCCTGGAGGCATAGCAACAACCTGTCTGCAGTATACATCAATGACTGCCATATTGGTCCCTTTGGGGTTGAAAATAGCTTTCTTAGAAAAGAAGAGATGTTGGATCTGGGTGGCCACACTGTACCCCCTTCCTAAAATGATAATTATAGTGGAAAGTTTGCAAAACTAGGCAATATAGAATTATTAAATTAGAAATATTGCATGCAGTATGTGTCTGTATTGTAACTCCCCTAGTCTAGCTGCTAGACCTCGGATGTTCTTCCGATACAATACAACACATGACCGAACATCGCTATCGAGGATGGAAGCACAATCACTTCCAAATCAGTATGGAATATTATGTAGTACTATGAATACAAAGCCAGTATGTAGTGCTATGAATTCAAAACCAGTATGTAGTAGTATGTAGTACTATTAACACAAAGTCAGTATGTAGTGCTATGAATACAAAGCCAGTATGTAGTAGTATGTAGTGCTATGAATACAGTATGTAGTGCTATGAATACAAATCCAGTATGTAGTAGTATGTAGTGCTATGAATACAAATCCAGTATGTAGTAGTATGTAGTGCTATGAATACAAATCCAGTATGTAGTAGTATGGCGTGGGGAAAGATAGTCGTTGACATTTTAGTGCCATGCATTTATTATAGCAAAAATTCTTCCATTTCTCAATTTGGCCTTTTTTTTTCTTTTTTCTTTAGAAATATTTGTATATAGGGGTACAAAACAGATCCATTAAAGTAAACTCGTTTTTGTAGGATGAGAATTAAATTGGCTCAAAGGTGTGTGTGTGTGTTTTTTTTTTTTTTTTATCTTACACTGAACTGTTGTATTTGATCTCGCAGTATTTGGCCAACTCGGTCAAAGAGCGCCACCTTTCGACCAACTTGTCAACGGGATTAATATGTACATCGCACATCTTCAGCTACAATTTCAACCAATATGAAATATCTCGTGCCAGTGTTTGTCGGAAAACATTTAATTTTTCCTTCTTCATCTTTTGAGAGAAATCTCGTCGAGTGATGAATTTTCATATTTGTTGTCTTCAAATTCCGCTTTTATTTTGACAGATTTGATTAATGTAATGTCAGGCAGATGTTCGTTCTATCACGGGAATGAACATCGATATCAATATTCTAAGAACGTGACTGTAAAAATCAAAATATATGTAGGGCAGCTTATACGATACGATCGGTGTATTGTGCAGTCGCGGTGACCTTGCTTTCATACTTCCCGGTTTCTTTGTCTGCCTCATTTCTGCACATCATGCTCTCATATAGTTTACTACCAGCTTGGGTTTAAACAATCGGGGTCATACTTCAGTTTGTTTTCCCCATAGCGTATAGGTCAAAGTCGCCTTTACATGCGAGATATAGATAAAATAGTTTGTCAGTATCAATCAGAAGCTTTACGGTTTCCAGTGTGTTGAAACCGCGGTCTCATCAATCTCAGACTAGCTGCTAACGTGTTTTATCATGAAGCTGGTAGAATTAACTTGCTTTGGTTGTCTCATCGGAGCAGTTTTCTCTGCCAAAATCCCAACACAGTATGGAAGGGGAAATGGACCGAAAGTGACAACACAGTACGGGGATATACTTGGTGTTTATGTTGACAATGCCCAGGTGTTTTTCGGAGTACCGTATGCAGCTCCACCGACCGGACAATATAGATGGAAGCCACCGCGTCAGCCCGCAAGCTGGTCACCAAATATATACAACGCTACGACTGACCCACCAGCTTGTCCTCAACAGTGTCATTTGCCACCGCACACCTGCCCCAATAAGGTAAACGAACTTTATAGTTTTACGATATCGGTTATCACGCTTATATACTTTAGGTTCCCAGATTAGTTAATCAGGGTCTAGGTCACATAACATACTATTAAAAGCAATTTGGTAGTTTCCAAGACGACTATATTTGGGGCAAACAAGTAAAGGGTAAAACCCGTTTTGTTATTCATATTAGATCTGCTGGGTGGCCGCTTTATGTGAACAGAACAGGCGCGGTCACCGAACAACATAACCTATGAACCTACGCTGTAACACTGAAAATTATACTGACTCCGTTACAATAGTCACACCACACCACACCATAGGGGCGAGTAGTATAAATTCTTAGATTGTCACACAACACTAGATATATACGTTAATATATTGTGCGTTCGATGTGATCAAGAGTAGTTGGTTCGATTTGCTTTTTATCTCACGTATACAGTGCTTTGCCTTCATTTCCTAATCTGGAGGGGGGGGGGGCACCCAAGTTCCCCAATACTGAGCATATCATCGACCCTTCATCCTAATCAGATTTTACAGTCAGATTGATTGTGCATTTATTGTTTTACTGGAAGACCCTTGAGAAACCGCCCACTACTTTATAATGTAGTAAACACCAGGAAATGTCACCACATATTGGATCTCGTGATTGTGAACACACATATATACATGTCTATTTATATATATTCTAGTAATATATATGGTTATGCTTCCTAGATCAACAAATCACAAGTGTGTGCTAGCTAAGGCGTAAAAAAAATGTGTGTGCCGATTCAATTTTAGATTTTTTTTATTTTTCATATGTGAGTGTCTAGTTCAGGTAGTTATGTTTTCCGCTGTTTTCCGTATAGTCTCTGTGTTATTGGTTTCTTCGATACAGCCATTTACAGATTGGAAGAACAATTGTTGATGTCAGTTTCTGCATCCATATATTTCTTGTGAGACTTCGCGATTTTATTTTTTCTCTCGAATACATAAAAAAAAAAGTTTAGGGTCGGCGTGAAAAACTAGGTGAGGGTCGGGTAACCGGAACCACACAACTTTTTGTTATTAGGCCATATCGTAGTTGGACAGCCATGTTATCAGAAACCCAACGACCAGTGTTGTAGAAACCACAATAAGAAATCAAAATAACCAAAGCTTGTCATACATTAATGTATTCGTTAGCGTCCTCAAAAAAAAGAAAAATACTTCGACGCCCGTGCTAAAAAATCATTACATGTGACATTATGGCACCCTTTTTTTTGTAACATGATACATGATTGTAAAATGAACACTGAATTGAATAAAGTAAGGCTGTTTTATTGTGTTGTTGTTACATTGTTATGTGTATCCGTGGTATTGTATACATATATGTATGACAATGCACAAAGTGCCCCAAAAATTCATCAAAAGAAAATGGTTACCATGGTAACTACCTTGGCTTCCATCAACTTCCCAATTCATCGTTGATTTGTATCAAAATAAAAGTACAAATTCAAAATGTTGGATGTGCATAAGTATTGATGTTAAAAAAATGTAATGCTCTGGCATCTGAGGTCTTTTTTTTCAATTGCACCAATTCACACCTCCTTAGATAATGTAGTTAACTGTTAGTTTAACACAGGTGTGACCGGCGATTATTTGAATACACGACACAATTTGATAAGTTGATTGATAGCTTTCGCCTGCAAACTGTCAGTCATGTCCACGCTACCATGATAGATGGCGCTATTTAGTACAACACGTGACATGGCATAGGTATGAACTGTTCTGTGTGGTATATATGTTAAACCTTCCCTATGAATAGAATGTTATCATTTTAGATTCGAAAAGTCGTCATCTTATTTTGCTTTGCTTTGTCATTATTTTCTAGGGTATACCCAATGGTCACGTACCTATCTGGCAAGTTTAGACGGGACACTGGGTAGTCAACTTTCCACAACCCAATTCATAATTTTATCAGTAGCTTTCAAAAACTTGACACGAAACAGTGACATGTGTCACATTTCTTTTGTTTGAAATTCCCTATTTTAATTCATTGCTGGTTTTCACACTACAGAATTCTGAAATTAATTTTTTAATTCACTTGCCATAGTCAACTTAATATGTTTTGAGTTTCTCTGCTGACATTTTCATAATCGCCGTCAAGTAATTTTTGGCTTCTGAAAATATTGAAATATTTTCAGATATTTCGTTTAAACTCGCTTTGCTATCATTAGATCTAAACGTTACACTGAGTGTTTTGTACGTTTATGTGTTTTTCTATATTTGCTTTAGACGAGTGAAGACTGTCTCTCACTGACACTTTTCTCACCTTTGAATTCTACGCCATCGTCGAAATATCCGGTGATGGTGTTTTTTCATGGAGGCAATTTTCGTCAAGGAAGTGGCTACAGTCTTCTGCAAGATGGACGGTATATCGCAAACCACACTAATACAATTGTTATATTTGTCAATTATAGACTGGGTAAATACTTGGTTTTCTTTCTTTTTTACCAACATTTAGGGAGAAGGGAGGGAGGGAGGGAGGGAGGGAGGGATGCATGCATGCATGCATGGACCGATGCCGGATGGATAGACGGATGGACAGACGGACGGACATATGAATGGATGGGTAGATGGATGAATGGATGGATGGATGGATGGATGAATGGATGGATGGATGGATGGATAGATAGATGGATGGATGGATGGATAGATAGATAGATGGATAGATGGATGGCTAGATGTCAACACAAACCGATTTCTATAATTTGGAAGTCTGTTGTTGATGAACATCAGTCTTACATCACCTTGTTTTTACAGGTGCACTTGGTTTCCTAGTCGCCGGTAAAGGGGAAGGGGCAGCTACTGGTAACTACGGATTTCTGGATCAACGGTTAGCTCTTGAATGGGTACGAGATAATGTCAACAACTTTGGAGGCGATCCAGGAAAGGTAGGGGGAACAATTTACATCCATGTCGAGCACTTTGAAATATATAGTGACAACCGACAATAACCAGTTTGTAGCAAAGACCAAGTTGGGCAGTATTTTACGCGAACGGAAGCTTCAAATTTCATACAATTTGGTGCAAACATTGATAATAACAAGCGCTGTACTATATTTTGCTGATGTAGCTTTTAATGTGTTATTTGAAGAATTGAGAACGCTTCCAAATCAGGAGATACATCATGTATGAAAGCTCAGAAGTTTGTATTCCGACAATGTGTGTAGGAATAGCGATGAAAAGGCTCACTTTTTTGCTCTTTCATGTAAGATACGGGAGTCAGTCAGATTACATAATGGTTATAGATGTGTAATTTTTTTTTTGTCTCAATATTCGTATCACAGGTCACCATATTCGGTCAGAGCGCTGGCGCTCAAAGCGTGGCTTTGCACTTAGCTTCACCAAAGAGCGACCACCTGTTTCATTACGCTATTATGGAGAGCGAACCATTCACTCTACCGTACCGAACCCGATCGGACGCTGAGAAACAAGCCAAAAACTTCGCATCGGATCTAGGCTGTAAAGATAGCGATGTAGACTGCATGCGAGGAAAGTCGGCCGACGATGTCGTTGTGGCCCAACAGAATTCTAGTACTGAAATAGTTAATATATTTAAATTACTCGAACTGTTTGAACCTTGGGGTCCTTTCGTTGACGGTAATGAAATTACCCAGCAGTCCTACGATGCGTTCAAGAATGGCAACTTTCAGAAAAAGCCGATCATTATCGGAACAACTTCGGATGAGGCTCGAGCCAACCTCTTCGTCGCGATACCGAAACCAATGGATAAACTACAATATTATGAATACGTGATTGCGATTCTCCTTCAACATTCATTGAAAGTTCTTGTCAAATATCCCCCAACTAAAAGTGGTGATCAGCGCGAACAACTATCGGCTATTGGGCATCCATTCCTGTTTGTCTGCGCCAAGCGATCAGTTCTTCGTGAAATTTCTTCCCGTGGCGTACCGGTATGGACATATGTTTTTGATCACGCCATGTCATTCGATGGATGGGGACCCGATTTTTCATTCTGCGTTAACCACTCGTGTCACGGCTCTGAACTGCCGTACCTGTTCCACTCAGTACAATTAGTCGGTCTGCATTATACGGATGCTGAGAAAGTCCTCGCAGATAGTATGGTAACTTACTGGGGAAACTTTGCACATACCGGAAACCCAAACGGCGAAAGTGGGCGAGAAAGCAATGATGTTATGCAGGGGGTGAAAGACGGATTAATAGAATGGCCAGCTTATGATACCGAGGCCGCTAAATATATCAATCTAACGACCCCTAATAATAACATACGTGATCACTACTTGGGCAACGAGTGTGATTTTTGGGATTCCCTGCATGCATATCCATGATTCCCTTCGATCACTACCTAGTGTTACAATAAATGCAGCTCCTGTTTAGTCAAGAGATTTTGACAATTATAAACCAGAAACTCTGGGATTTGACTCCTTCAACTTAATATTTTGATATCCAAGAATACAGAGCAGAGTAAGCGATTTTATAGATAAATGCACCTTTTTTTAAACTTCTGAAATAAAAGAGTATGAAAATTATGAAAATTAAATCATAAAGTATTCTGTGTTATTCTGTAAATAAACTTCAAGCATAGTGCATATAAGACAAAAGTCTGTTGTGTTATTATGTAAATGAACTTCACGCATAGTACATATAGTATTCTGTGTTATTATGTAAATGAACTTTAAGCATAGTATATATGAGGCAAAGTATTGTGTTATTATGTAAATGAACTTCTCGCATAGTACATATAGTATTCTGTGTTATTATGTAAATGAACTTTAAACATAGTATATATGAGGCAAAGTATTGTGTTATTATGTAAATGAACTTCACGCATAGTACATATAGTATTCTGTGTTACTATGTAAATGAACTTAAAGCATAGTATATATGAGGCAAAGTATTGTGTTATTATGTAAATGAACTTCAATCATAGTACATATATAAGACCCTTTCAAGACCTTATCTGTTACAGCCTGTCTGTCCTAGCCTGTCAAATTTGTTGTGATGACGTAAGGTAATTAAGATAGTTAATAAGGATAGTTCAGTCGTCGTGTGAATACTATTGGTCGCTTTATTTGTAAATAGTTGAAAAGCATTCATTGCTTTGAGCTCTCGTGTTGTTGCATAGACTGTGGATAGAAAGGTTGCAGATATGTAGAAAGATACAGCTGCGGCCAAGTTCACGCACAATAAATTTGACAATTGTAGACAAATTTTCTATAGGTTGACGCCTTCAACCTGTATTGATATTCCAGAAAACAAGGAGTAGAAAAAAGACTGAAAATATGAAATATATGACAGTGTGAAAGTTATGAATATAAATGATATTGTTATTCGGGTTTTGTAAATGAACTATTCGCATAGTACATGTACATGTAATACACAATTATTTCAAATACTTTACCTAAAACAACAGTGGCTGTATGTGATGCAGAGAAAATAGTTTGTTTAGTCTAGTCGTCATATAGATATTGTTATATATATATATATATATATATATATATATATATATATATATATATATATATATATATATATATATATATATATATATATATATATATATATATATATATATATATATATATATATATATATATTTTCATTTTATTTTCACCAAAAAGGATGACAGAACTTAGACTGGGAAAGTGTACATGACAACATGGTTACTGTGTGTTAAAAACTTAGAATCTCACATCACATGGTGGAAGGTATAGACGGTATACAAATGCACATGAATTAACAGAATCTAAATTCAGAATCTAAAGTCCACCGAATTCAGATGCCCAATTTCCCGCTTCTTTACGGATATAAAGGTGTATAGTATAGCTGCATAGAAATCCATCCTCCGAGTGGATTTCAGAGCTATTTACGTATTCAAAAAATCCTGTTTTCTTTTTGATAGCTGGTAAATTCAAGGTGTTGAGTGAGAGTGTTGACCAGTGTATGATATGGGGTCGCCCCGTCACAGCCTAATTAGAGAGTATATGAAGACCTGTATTGAATTCCATTCTGTATTCGATAGATTTTGTGGGCTGTACAAGCGAAATGTATTTTGGGTAAGACGTGATGTAAACATGGGAAGTTTATGAAATAACCGATTTGAAACTGTATATTCTATTCCTGCCTTTTATTAACACATAAAGTACCACGAGTTCAGTCAGTGCGAAAGATGTAATATATTACACCACAGTCACGTGACATGCATAATGGTTGTCCAAAAAATCTATTTTAGACTTTCTATTGTGCAGAAGAACTCTTATAGATGTTTGTATGAACATGCTGGTTGGCATCAACCATTTGGACTTTCCTCTTCGGATCATGTAGAATCATAGCGAGCAATATGGTGTCCGGCTGAGATGCCCTCATTATTCTACAGGGACGTTGGGCTAGATGGGTGGGTGATATTTGAGGAGGAAAAGCATAGAGAATGACCCAGAGAAGAAATTAAAGGTGCATTTTAAGTGGATAAGTTCTGCAAATGCTGGTATGATTTGAGAATTAGTGAGGTATGTCCCTCAAAACGAGCACGAGCAAAAGTAATGCGAATGAGACTTTGGCCGTCTTACTTCCCTGCTCCCTCCTCGTCCCCTCCCGCCCGTAAACATTGTGATGGAACAATCGATGTTAGGGTTAGGAGTAAATCTCTCCGTCGCATCGACCCAATAATCCCAAGCACAGTATCGGTGAAGTGGTGGGTAAAAATCTCTAGTGAAGACTTGGTAAGTATATATATATTTAATATTTGTCTTACATGTCACGTCCACCTAACACGTGTAAGTACAGTCTACTGAACGCACTACCGCCAAAAGTTTATGAATTGAAAGAAGAAGAAAAAAAGATCCCTGTTATGACTATTTACATGTATCGGGCATATTTAAAGCCGGTCGCACAGTTATTTGATTAATTTTACAAGATTTTTGTTATTTTACTGATAGTTACCAAAATCATCAAACTGACAGAGGATTTAACCCCCCCCCCCCCAAAAAAAAAAAGTCTATGATCTTGAATTCTCAAATTTTGACGTGTTTAAGTTCAGTGTTCATCATTGCCAACGAAACGAAATGTATTTGTTTGGCATAAGCAGTTATCATTTTTATGTAAGGGTGTGAGAGTAGTCCATTATTAGCAGAACATTGATGCGTAAATATCAGCCACAAATTAACATAAAGTTAAACACAAAGGCGATTCGCGATTTCGATAAATATCGTATATATGTATGCATATAACGTCTAGATCTAAAGAAGATATCAACATCACGTGACTACAAAGGTATACATGCATCGACTCGTATTCTAAGTTGACCCAATTGGCAGGGTATCATAGCATCGATTCTAAATATAGTGTCAGGCGTTTTATCTGTATTTTGAAAGTGCAAAATTTCTTTCTTTTTTCATTTGCCGAACAATTACTTTTATCACTGCAGTAAGAAGGAATCTCCAACCAAAGTCGTGTAGTTTGGTCCGTTGTACAAAATCAGGAATATCTGGTTGTAGCTGACGACATGTAGTTAGGCGGATAAGCACGAAGATTGTTCACTTTGGGGTAGAATTTTTGAAATTTGGGTGTGTATGCATAACTTTTGAATGCGAATTTATTTTGATATAGTGCCATACGTCGTCAATGTCCCGTATGTTGACAGTGTTACTGTTTATAAAGAGTATTTCGAAAGTTTATATCACATTGTGTGGGTTTTTTACAAAATTTATTCTATCCATTTTCTGACTACTAACCTAACTAAGTCCCCATATGTAATAATACCAGGACGATACAATCCCCATTCCAACAAGTTTATATTAAACTACGGAATGGTACAATTCATACAGCTCTGTTCACTTTAAATAAATCTACAGTTTATCCTCAAAATTGTTACATGAACGTGATTTTGTAAAATAAAGAGAATTTAGGTATGGGATGGTGATGGTATTATTCCGACCGATACCTCGATTTTTACGACTTTGACAACAAAAATTTGGCATATCAATATCAACATTATGTTGCAATTCTTTTGACAACCTACCTCTGTCTTTGTTTATTGTCCCTAAAATGATATTAACAATCTTTGTTTTCCTTTGTTTCCAGAAAATATTCAACTAATCTCTAACAACTTCGAAGACATCGCAATCACAATCAGTATCATGTATAATTTGGAGTCACTCTACTTAAGACGAAAAATGGGTAGAAAGACAGTTGTGAAATTTTCATTTCCTTTCTATCCATTTGCAATTCCGTTAATTCTTGTGATTTTTGTCACAGCCCTGTTCTTCTTTCGATTTAACATTATCTACACCAAAAATTACAAATACCCTATCCCAAGGAATACTGAATCCATCCCTACTTCCATGCCTGCATATTGCAACGTCTTGAAGAAAAGAATCACAACCACAACGAAAAACTGCAACCTGCTGATGACGTCAGTGAGAAAGTGCCAGAACAACAGTATCGTTGGTAGGAAACCATTACCTAACTTTTATTTGAGCTTGGAAGCCGGTATTCGTCCATCATATGACGAATATCGCAATGCAAACATCGCATATGTTCACATACCAAAAGTCGGTGGAACAACGGTTGAATCGATATTATCGAGAATGAAAAGGTCTGACCAGGAAACGAAAATGAGAAAATTGTATATTACCCATTGCAGACATTTTTATGATGCGAGTATATTGGAACGCTACACCACAGAACAGTTGTTATTCCTCTCCAAGAGATCGTACGGTATCCATCACTACGCGGACCCGAAACGACCATTTGCTTACCTTACCTGGTTCAGAGAACCTATAGATCGAATAGTGTCAGCTTTCTACTACTTGAAAGAAATGGACTGCTTCTGGCAGCACAGCATCTGCAGAAAAGTTATTCTAGGTAGTCGCAGTATGACTGATTACTTGAGACAGACAACAAACATCCATTATCAAGATATGGACAACTTTTATGTCCGTTTACTGCAGTTTGGTGATTTTCCAGAAATTGACACGACCTTTGAAAATTGTTGCGGCGGTGTGAAACCACAAAATGCGACAAACATACCGAGCATTGAGAGGAAACATTTCCTGGTTGCTAAACGTAATCTTGAGAACCATATGGCATTCGTTGGCTTAACAGAAGATTTTAAAACGTCACAAAACATGATGACGCACCTTTTCGGGATACACTTAGAGGATGATCATATACTTATCAACAGAAATCCCCATGTAAATAATTTGACTGACTATGAAATAGCAGAACTAAAACGTAGAAACATTTGGGATATGAAACTGTACGCCATTGCCAAGGCAATTTACCAGAAGCAGAAAGAAAACTACATAAATGTTATTGGACCGCACGATCCAAATCAAACGTTTTGAGGCCAAAATATCTTTCATTTTCATCTTCTCCTCACAACGAACAACAGTTGTGTTGGCACAATACGAATTGTGTAGCAAGTCGCATTTTAATCAGATCTAAATATTCCACATGGAAAACATTAAATATAAAATTGTATCTAGTAAGTCTGCGCTGCAACTCGCTATATGTAGTGTGTGGTATTGAATTATCTTATAAGCATTCTTGTATCGTCATCATCACCACTCACCATCACTATCATATGGAAAGCCAGTTGGGATCATATCGACAACTCGAAATTACACATCACCATCACCATCACCACCACAACCACAACCACAACCACCACCACCACCACCACCACCACCACCACCACCACTACTACCACCACCACCACCACCACCACCACCGCCATACTGTCATGGAAAAAAATTCCGTATCACAGTTGAAATCGTAAATGCTTACATGATTTTATTATGAAGAGTTGTTACACTGAGAAGTACCATCAATATCAATGCTTACAGAAACAATGACTTTAATACATAATGTCTGATTTCCTGATTTGATCTCAAAATGTACAAATTTGGACAAAATGACCTTCATAAGATAGTGACATCACACTGTGGTCATTTTTCATGTGACTCCCTGTACTATCATAGATTTTACCGTAATTTGATGATTTTCAGATCGAACAGACAACCACTGGTACCACATCAGAGCTTTCCTCTACTATCATTGTCAGATATTACCAAAGAACAAATGTTCATAAAGTACTTCTACTCCAAGATAAAATACTCGTCGGTCACAATACTTCTGTAAGAGTTTGATGAGGTGTAAATTAAAGTAGTAACTGAAGACAATTATAAGTTAAGTAGACAAACACGTTATGGAGACTATACTGTTATAGTCTAAAAAGACCTGTTTTCTCTCTGGAATATGATTTTAAGTGACCACAGTTGAAGCAAGCCATGAAGGTGTACACGGAAATAGAAGTAAATTGTTACCATTTTACCTTTTTGTATGCCTATTTTTTGTTTTATTTGACCAATGCATGGTGACCCTAGGAATCGCCTACGTTTTGATTTTCGATAAGAAATCCTCCATTCACAAGCATGGAATGACTCATAAACCAGTTTAGCAATTGTGCTGACACCTAGTGACCTCCGAAGGGAACGCCCAGGCCTGGGTTCAACGAGTAATAGTGTTGTTGTTGTTGTTGTTGCTGCTGTTTATGTTGTTGTTGTTGTTGTTGTTGTTGTTGTTGTTGTTGTTTTCTTCTTCTTACTAAGGGAGCCTTCAGTAATTACAAGGGGAAGTGCCAGGGGAATAGGGGAACACTTTTTACAAAATCGGCTCTCAGTTGAGGGCCATATTTTAGAAAATGGGATAAGGGAAGTGTTGCATATTACTTTGACTCATTGTAATATCAAACGTTACATTATTTTGTGATTTGGACATCCCACCGCTGCCACCGGTTTCAAATCCAACTGCTGCCGCCATTGTACAGTAATAAATATTATAATCGAAGATCTGTCAAATCACTGCTGACAACTACATGTATGCAGTGAATCGATTGATAGTTGTGGTGTGAGGAGAGGAGTGGGTCTCGTGGACGTAAAAGGTGAACAGTTTGGTGAGATATTGGTGGTGATGTATTGGAGTGTGGATGTCGACTTTAGCCCTGACCAATGTAGGGAGTCGCTCAGCTAGTCTTTGAGAGTCTTGGCACGCCCTTTAGTTCTGTCAATTAGATCCAAACGCTGGTACATATTAGTGCATGGTAGTAGTAGGAAACGACCAATGCCTTTAATGTGGTGGCAATGGTGGGATCAAGTCCTTACCATTAGACTTGTACATGTGTCCTTTGTGACACGGCTGAGTGATACGGCCTACCCATCGAGTCTGTAGAACACTCACCCAGGTTTTGGGTCGGACATAGACTGTCTACAGTCGCTCGCGCCTTTTTTTTCCTACGTCTTATCTAAACTCCGATCACCGGCGCAACACTACTATAATCGTATACTGATATCTACGGCCCTCGATATCAGTTTGCGATTAGACAAGTGTTGCGCCGGGTCGGAGTTTAGATAAAACGGAGGAAAAAAAGGCGCGAGCGACTGTCGACAGTCTAGGTCGGACACAGAAAAATCTCCTGTCATGTCCCATGGCTTTCCCGACTGCTAATCCTGAGCGCTAATCACTACACCACGGGGAGCCCGTGTTAAACCACATTTTTAAAAATATATGAACGGGAGAGGGTCATGTGTTAAAGAAAGAAATTGGGAGGGACATTTTTTCAAGTGGTACAACTTTAACGGAATCGGGGGAGGGTCACATTTTATGCAACAGACAGGACTGTATTCGAATTCCCCTCCCTCATGTAATTACTGAAGGCTCCCTACAACCATAGTCGCTTTATCATATTCTCGAATATGACAGTTTCTGAATTCAGCAACATGATTTTTTGATAAGTTATGGATAAAAATATCTAGCTGTCCTTATATTTTGACGGTAACTTTGACAGAATTTCGTCAGGTGATATGATCTCAGGGAAGTAATCAGATCAAAGTCGACCTCGGTTTATATATACAGCAGCGGTTCACAATAGCCAGTTAGATTTCCTGTTGCATGCAGTGCCAGCCGCCGACTGAACAATCATGTCAGAAATTCTATCGGCGTTGCTGTTCTTCTTTATGCTTTCTTTCTCTCGCGGACAATTGTCACCTATCGTCGACACACCCTACGGTAAAATTCAAGGGTTATATCTTGATGGAGCCCAAGTTTTCTACGGCATTCCGTTTGCCCAACCACCCTTAGGAGAGAATCGATGGCGGGAACTTACTCCGGCTGCAAGTTGGGCTCCCAGTGTCTTTCAAGCGACTACCATACCACCCGCATGCCCCCAATCATGCGTTCTGCCACCTGGTATGTGTGCAAATAAGGTACTGAACATTTTTTTTTTCGTTTCATGTTTTCGAAAATTTATGCAGTTTTTACCATTCAATAGTCGTTGTCGACAATGTCGTCGTCGTCATCATATTAACTAATGAAGTGAACAAATGAATATGAATAAACGAAGTTCAGATGAAAGTAGAATATGCGATGACAGTATAGGCTAACTCAAAACCTTCTCATAGTGTACAATGTTGTGTCCTTCCCATTGAGTTGGCCTGGGTAGGTCATTTGTTTGACCTTTCGTACTCTTTGTACTTGCGATCATAGGTGAAACAGCTGTACGGGCAAACTCTGATTCTTTGTGAACTTTGCGTGACGGGCGTTGAACTGAGTAACAATTTTGGTAATGATACAAATCGATGGGGAAATTAAACGGACTTTATTTTTTCCCTTCAAAAAAGTCTTTGCTGAAATCAGACCACGTCGAATGAATTGCAACCAGTATCAAATTACTTAATCTAAAACCAATTGCAAGTATAGATCCAATAATTTGTCGCCACATTCTGTTCATTTTTGCCATTTGCAAAATACATCACATACATGTGTATGCAGTAGGAATTCAATGAACGATCAAGATACCTAGAGTTTGTAGACAAATATTAAAAATCTACGGCATGCTGATAGGGGTTCAGGATCGCTAGGCAGCCAAACATGCTTCATCACGTATAACGTAACTCAAATAACAAAAGACGTGGAACAAATAATTCCAGTTATAGTGGCTAGCCGTACAGTACAGGGGCTATAACACGTTTGTACATGTTAGATATCTAGAAGTACTCCAAAAAAGGGTCCAACAAGAACCTAAAAATGAATTTTACCATTTTATAATAGATGACATGAGAGAAATTATAAAACACGAAGACGAAGAAATATTGAAATTGTAACCTTAAAAAACTTGAGGCAATCCTCACCCCACACTCTACCTTTAATCTCAGACCACTTTTGGTCTGAGGTTTAACCCCCACCCCACCCCACCCCACTCCCACGAATAAAAAATGTGCGATTCGGTAACTTTTACCGGTACGCGTGTATCACTAGCAATTTTCAAAGATTTTTCTACGCTAGTGAAATTTGCTAACGTGGAATTCGTTCTTACAGACCGGTGAGGACTGCATGTATATGACCATACACACGCCTATGACAGCAAACCCTTCCTCCAATTTACCTGTGATGGCGTACATCTTTGGTGGCCGATACATACAAGGAAGTGGATACAACTTGCTTCAAGATGGTCGTTACCTTGCCAACCATTCTAATATTGTACTGGTGGAGTTCAATTACAGAATTGGTGAGAATATTTTTATTTTGTGCCGTTTCAGTAACTATTCAATTCAGTTTTACTCTTTTATTATCGATACCAGTTGTTTCTGTCTTTCTTGGTATCAAAATTGTTCACCCAATTAAGATTTTGGGTTTTTTTTGCTGGCAGGTGCACTTGGTTTCCTGGTCACTAATAAAGGAAAAGACGTCGCCATCGGCAACTATGCTATACATGACCAACGATTCGCTTTACAGTGGATCCAGGACAACATTGCCTCTTTTGGCGGAAATCCCAACTCGGTATGTTATCGTAAAGTATCTGTCTCAAAGTCAGTCAGTCAGTCAGTCAGTCAGTAAGTCAGTCAGTCAGTCAGATGGTCAGTCAGTCAGTCAGTCAGTCAGTCAGTCAGTCAGTCAGTTAAACGGTCCATCACTGACATATTGGATACTGAAAGAATATTTGACGTATACCATTTATTTGATTGTGATGTATAATGTGAATTTTTTTTTCAAGATTATACGACGCTGATGTTAATCAAGGAATTCTACAGTAGAATCGTTCATTAAAGTGTAAATGTGATAACGAATGACCACAAGACATTGCCGTTCAAGTTTAGAGTTTCGAACTCAGATGAACAAAGTTTGCCCCTTCCATGTCGTTAAAAATGCAACTCGATCTCTTCCAACTACTAATCATGCATTTTCCAAAATTATGTACTTCCTACAGGTGACAATATTTGGTGAGAGTTCTGGTGGAGAGTCTGTATCAATTCACCTGATATCAAAGAAGAGCAATCACCTATTTCACAAAGCAATAATTCAAAGTCACCCATTTGCCCTACCATACCGAACCCACCTCGATTCCGTGATCCTTGGAAACAAATTTGCTCAAATTCTGAATTGCTCTAATGGTGACCTGCAATGCATGAGATCCAAGTCAATAGATGACATTCTTGAAGCTCAAGACCAAACCTCGAGCGTGATTGTAAATCCTTTGAAATTGCTTGAGTTGTTTCAACCCTGGGGACCAGTAGTGGGAGGGGAGGACCTTCCTAAACAGCCGGTAGACGCCTTCGCTAGTGGCGAGTGCAATCATAAGCCGGTTATGATTGGCTCTACGTCTGACGAAGGTCGTCTCGACCTTTTCGAAGCTTACAAAACGCCGGTAGACAAGACGCAGTATTACGAGACAATCATCTCCGATTTTCGACTCCATGCCTTTAAGATTTTGACAAAATTTCCACCGATTCCCGCAGGCGATCAGCGAGAAGTGCTGTCAATCATCGGACATCAATATATATTCTTCTGTCCAGAAAGAAAGGCTGCCCGAGGTATATCCAAATATAATGGGGATACTTGGATGTATGTTTTTAACCATTCACTATCCTTCGATGCCTGGGGAGCTAACTACTCCTTCTGTATTGGCCATCCATGTCATGGAAGCGAGCTTCCCTTTGTCTTTCACACAGCTTCTCTTGGTGGTTTCAACTTTACCGAAGAGGAGGAGGTGTTGTCAAAGAGTCTGATGACCTATTGGACAAACTTTGCACGCACCGGTGATCCAAGTAACTCGGGCCAACCGATTACAACTGGGGAAATGGATGAAGCACTAGTGTGGCCGAAATATGAGGAGTCTTCGGACTGGCAGTACCTACGCTTTTTGACCCCAAATAGAGTAGAAAAGAATTATTTGGATAAAGAATGTGGTTTCTGGGATTCTCTCCGATATTATCCATAATATGTCAATATCAATAAAATGAATAAAATACTATCACCATACAAAGAGTTCTTTTCATTTTTTTACATATAAATTATTGTTGATACCATCTTTCATCATCAAAAGCTTTATTTCCATACAAACCCCTTGAAGACGTTGGTGAGATGTGTGTATATAGCACGTCCCATACGACAAAATAATAATTACCTAACCTAACACCCAATGACCTGACCTTTCTGAAGTGTCGATTTATGCCAGTCACACGACTAGATCAAATTGAGGCAACCGTCTTTGAATGGAAGCACACTTAACAAACCACTGTATTGAGCATATGTGCATGTGTGTGTGTGTGTGTGTGTGTGTGTGTGTGTGTGTGTGTGTGTGTGTGTGTGTGTGTGTTAACTTATAAAGAGCATACCATCAATATCAATAACTGGGGAATGTTTTGATATTTTTGCCACACATAATTGATCAAAATAGATATGTGAGAAATTCAATATGACTGTAATTATCTATTTTAGTGATTGTGACATAGTTTTGATAACATATGGTTTTTGAATGATAGAGGTCATGAGAGAAAGGTTGTGAGTGATACAGTGATACAGATAAATGTGTAATTTGAACTAGGTTATCAATTGGGACATCTGCCTTGTGTATCGACGATACACCTCCTCAATCCTCATCCGTACTCCCATTGCTGACACCGCTCAATGCGGATATCCTCATTACTGGCGTGCGCGCACACACACACACGCACGCACACACACACACACACACACATACACACACACACACACACACACATACACATACATACACACACCCTCCCCCCACCACAGTATTGCGGTACTGTGGACTTCCGATGTACATACTGAGATAAATACAACATTGAACCTCAGCCCACTATGGTGGTCTGAGATTGAACGTTGATTGTAAATATATCAACTACTAAATAATGGTGATGGCCAGATTTCATGTCAGCTCAGGTTGTCAACTGTTATGTTCTCTAACATATTGGCGATATCATGATCACTGAATGTACGTTTTGTGGCTCATGCATATAGAAATCTCGTAGTAGTAATGCCACTGTCGTACTTGCAAGGGGATATACAGTGCCGGACTACAGTGAACGTTATTATCTATATTGGCTAGCTCAATTGCAGAACAGGAGGATCCTAAAAAGGCGTTATTGGGTCATGTAAATAATACCACACATTAACCAAAGTGCAAAGTGTGAGTTCGTGTACTTTGATTTTACATTTTACACGTCATTCGAGGAGTCCATAACAATGATAGTACATAACTCTGTCGTCGTCGCAGCCGTAGTTTTCTTGTGTTCTATTGGGAAAACATCACCTTTGGCGACCGGCCCCATAGTGGATACAAAGTATGGCAAAGTAGAAGGAGTATATTTAGAGCAAGCCCGTGCTTTCTACGGTATTCCCTATGCACTCCCACCCATCAAAGCTAATCGTTGGGAGTCGCCTAAACCGGCTGCGAGTTGGTCACCAAGCATTCTGCAAGCAAAGACGGCACCACCTGGTTGTCCCCAGCAGTGTATGAATCCACCACATGTCTGCCCTAACAAGGTGAATAGACTTATCTTCATACGTACAGGTATTGTCATTATGTCAATGTTACAGAAATCGTAACCAAAAGTGTTTGTTGAAACAAAGCATTAAACAGAATTAAGTTTAAATGTGTTTTGAAGATAATGTTCGTCGTAGTAATTTCCTTTCCATTATCATTTGAGCGGGATACATGTAGCCCCCCCCCCCCATTCCCAGACGACCGCATTTGGAGGAGGCGGTTATCAAGTTTATAAAAAAGAGGATGTGTGTATTAAAGGGATACCCATAATGAAGTGAGGTACAGCAAATTGGGCCTTCTCGATCCTCGGTCGGTCACATTTTAATCAGATTGCGTAAGTTTGAGCAGTGCTGTTGTCAGGTCCTCTCCTATCTATCCGCTTCCCTCTTGCTCACACCCTCTCACACCTCTCTGTGTGTCTAAATACTTTGTAATTGGAAAACGTTTTCTTTCAATGCATGACACTTTGAATCTCCAGAATCCTTATCACGAATAATGATGCGATGTTGAGAGATTTTCATTCTAGCCATAGCCATAGGCGGCGCTATTGTAATAAAAAGTCCATATTGATTTGAAAGGTTGTCTGGTAATGACTTAGTCTTTGTCTTCTGTATTCGAATTCTTTGGCGTTGTTTATTGCAGACTAGTGAAGATTGTCTTTACTTGAACTTCTTTACGCCATTGGATGTAACCCCTTCTTCAAATTTACCTGTAATGGTTTATATCCATGGTGGGAATTTTCGAGATGGAGTTGGTGCCAACCTGCTGCAGGATGGTCGCTATCTAGCCAACCAAACGAACACGATTGTTGGCTCGATCAACTACAGAGTCGGTAGGTTTGCCGCTGTCTTATGTGGACAACACAGCTTTAGAGCAGCAAAATGCATGTACATGTATTTCGGGCTTAATGGCACTATTTTTGGCGGTGGAGGGGGGAGGCTGGGTTGTAAAATATTCTGTATTTGTTGGCTTTGAATTTTGCACACTACAAATCCTCCAATGAGACGCGACGTACTATTTTCGTCGACTCTAATCCTTTGTAGATATCATGGTATATCTAAATTAAAATTTGAGGATTTCCGTTGGATTTTTACAGGGGCTCTTGGCTTTCTTGTTGCTGGGCGTGGAAGCGAAGCTGTAAAGGGTAACTATGGAATTCAAGACCAGCGCTTGGCTTTCAGATGGTTCAAAGAGAACATAGCTTCATTTGGGGGAGACCCTACTAGAGTAAGGAAAACGTGTATACTTTTACTTTATTTTATTTCAAATAATGGCTTAAAATATAGCTAGCAACTTCTTCAACAATTGTTGATGTGCCACTGAAAGGCTGTGTTATGCTTCAAACTTTATATTGTGACATACAGCAACGCCCCCAAACAACAACAACAACAACAACAACAACAACAACAACAACAACAACCATCATCATCACGATCAACATGGCAAGTATCCAATTCGTTTAGCTTGTCGCGTCAATTATTTGTGAGAATAAGTTATATGACATATTACTTATTATATGAACGAAACAGTGCTTCTACATAATATTGTATCACATTATTATAACCACTTACAATTTATAATTGTTGAAAGTGAGTGACAATGTAACGTGGTGTCGACGAACTTCATATTGACACTTATTTGTAAGAAGTGAAAACTAAACCAAACACATGTACAATGTAAAACTAAAGGCTACCAGTCGTTATGTAGTCAATTTATCTACATTTCCTTGTGGTTTGAGAAAAAAATCATAAAATTTACCATCATCGACATCTTCCACTCTTTTCTCTTCGATCAGATCACCATGTTTGGTCAGAGTGCTGGAGCACAGTCAGTTGCTATCCACCTTACTTCAGAGCAAAGCGCCGACATCTTCGACCAAGCAATAATCGAAAGCAACCCATTTACATTGCCTTTCAAAACCCATACCGAGGCAGTCATACTAGGTGACTATCTTGCCAAAGAACTGAACTGTTCCAATGGGAACATCCCGATGATATCGTGGCTGCACAACAAAGCGTAAGTAGTAAAATTGTCAATCCGTTTAGACTAATGGAGCTATTTGAGCCCTGGGGACCATACCTTGACGGGGAGGATCTCCCGAAACATCCATTAGACGCTATGATAGAGGGTAACTTCCAAATGAAACCTATCATGATCGGAACGACTTCCGACGAAGCCCGAGTGAATCTCTTCATGGCCTACAAGACTCCAATGGATAACACCCAATACTATGAACTGATTATTGCCGACTTTCCAACACACTTTATCAAAATCCTACAGAAATACCCAGCACTTTCTTCAGGTGATCAACGCGAAATTCTCGACTTCGCGGGTACAGCCTACATATGCCTATGCCCGAATAGACTCGCCGAGAGGGGAATGTCGGCAACGCACAATGCAATCTGGGTATACCTTTTTGACCACGTACTCTCATTTGACGCTTGGGGTCCACAATTCGCCTTCTGTAGGAATCATTCGTGCCATGGAGCCGAGTTGCCGTTTGTGTTCCATTCGGCACCCCTAGCCGACTTACACTATACTCCCGATGAAGAAAAACTATCGCACACTATGATTTATTACTGGACCAACTTCGCCCACACAGGAAACCCCAATAATCCAGGATTTCGATCTGGCAATGTGAGAGATGCGTTCTTAATTTGGCCACAGTATGATGGCATTAAATCGCAATATATGCATTTCAAAACTCCAGTCAATGATATAGGATCTAACTACAGGGGTGAAGAGTGTGACTTCTGGGATTCCTTGAAAGCTTATCCGTGATTGGATCTTACATGATCACCTGACATTTCACAAGTCTGTCATCAAAATTGTGCCCTCGTATCCGAATACTGGAAAAGATAACATTGTATGAAACCTTCGAGGAGAGTTGATAATACATAAACCCGACATTTACTGAGACTCGACTAATACACACATACATGTAAAAGGACTCAGCCAAGAACTTCAAGATGGCAACAGACCTTGGACTAGGATAAACAAAAAGTACGCAATTATGTGAAACAAGAAAGAGACCCTAAGAACAAGATGACATCCACTCTGTCCACGAATACACCAAATTCAACACCACAACTAATTATTACTTTTTCAATTAGTTTTAATTTGTTGATACTTAATTACATGTCACGGTAAATTTATTCACTCGTCATGGCTAATAAATCTAATTAATTTTTAATCAAAATCCTCCAGTTTTTAATATGTTTACACAGCACACGGACAATACACAATACATAACTTTAATAATTGGTGAGTATTTGAAGTTTTTAGAAATAAAGCAAGTTATATGGAATGGTACCAAGCGACAAGTTTATGACTAAAGCCTGGCGCACACGAAAGGAATCAGCTGAGCAAAATTTCACTCGTGGCAGTTTCCTTGCGACGATTTCTCTCGTGTGCGGGCAACTTTTAGTGAGATTTTGGTCAGGTTATTCGGGGCCGAGAGCCAAATAGCTAGAATGTTTGGTAATCTGGTTACTTGTGGCTGAGACGACTAGTAGTCTGCGCTTGTGGCAAATTCCTCACCTTGTGCGCTGAACGCTGAGCCGAATACTCACGACTTTCTCTGAGAGCGCATGCGTGCACGTGGCGATGACGTTTAGTACCACGTGTCTGTGCCAAGTCAAAAATACAGGTGAGTAACTTATACGAAATACCGACGTATTTTCATGGTTTTAGAAGACAAACATATCGATCTTTGGCCTTAAATACCCGCGGCTACTGCTTTAGCAGGAATAATCACAAAACTATACCAATTTGAAACGAGATAGCTATATTGTGATACGACACAATAACCGGAGTCTTGTTTACATGTTGACGAATCTCGCTAAAACAATAGTCACGGGTATTTAGGCCAAAGATCGACATGTTTGTGTCTTGTAAAATCATGAAAATACTATTATTTAAAATAAGACACACGTGGCGCAGACTATCGCAAGTCTTGCGCTGTAAACTTAAAAATGTTCTCTCGTGTGATAAAAAAGTGATAACAAAACACCCTATAACACCAAATGATCGAAATACGCACATAGTATAGATTCATCATTTAAAGAATATTTAGGTAAGATATGTAAAAATGAATGTTTTGAATTAGTATACATGTATTTGTAATGTTACAGTAAATGATCTGAGAAAGAGAAGGTTATACATCAAGTTGCAAAAGTGTCGAGTGTATCACTGAACTACTGCCTGACCTTGATCGCTCAGATTTTTACTAGACTAAATTCTATACTTTAAAAAATCCAGTAAATAGAAAGTTTGAAATTTAAAGCTTGAACAACCGATAAAAAAAATGTCTAAATTTTAACACCCCCTTGCATAATATGTTTGTGATCGTCAACGTCCAATGGTACGTATGACCGTTGTTCCATACTCATAAAATATAACGGATCGGATATGACTTCGGGGTCAAACCCCTCTTTCACTAGTCCGGTCTTCGTATATTTGAAAGTGCCGGTGACATCCAGCTGTTCTTTGAGTCGGAGAAATTTTGGACATGCGTATAAAGGTAGAGAAGTTGTCATATGGATGTAGAATTGCTTGAAGGAGAAGGTGGATTTATCTTCTAGCACCACAGCTGCCATTCCTGCTCGACCTTCTTGTCCTAATATTAAATTAAAGCAAATATAAAATGCCAATTTTGTTTTTTAATAATTCATTACTTTGAAAATAAGATTTTAAAAAAACGTAAAAGGTTTTTGATTGTACGAAATGATTTATAAACAAACCGGGTAAAGACAAGTAATCACTTTTAATCACATGTGATCACAAGTAATCAAACTATTTATGGGGAAGCGACTGATGCATACACTGACCCACATAGAATAACAACATTTCTTGCATCTTTTTTTTTTAGTTTTTGGCAAAATTGAGTTACAAACATGGTCTTGCTCTATGCTATTTTTAGAAAGTGCGTTGGCATAGCAATATATGGTCTTGTAACCAGACCTCGGATCAGCGCTCGGTAGGTTGCCGAACAAAAACCGATGATGTACAGTAACTCTGGTGAGCAGCTCTCTGTAAACGCCCTCAATGTGTATCTTACATGCAATGTAACTTTCGGTAGCATAATACCTAAATAAGCCCGAAGGTCTTGCAGCTAGATTAGACAATATATGGACTGTGGTTATAACCATGTGATAATGTTAAGTCTTACCTGTTACTGAGACCCCATAGACGTTGACTTCCTTGATACCGTAAAAGTTCATGACGACATTAGCAACTTCAGTGGTCGACACATTTTCTCCCTTCCATCTAGTAGGAGAAATAAATACGTTCAAATCATCCAAGTTCAAGTTGTCTTAATTTACCGTCAATTATCTACGGTGATTTTTGTTCTTTAATATCACAAAATAATTACCAACTATAACAATAATGAATGTTGAAAGCAAAATTGCATTCTCCCAAGCCAGAGCACACATTTCTGCTGAAGCAACGAAACAAATAGTACGGGTACGTTTTTGACAGTGCCGTAAAGAGGTATGACGTTTACGACGTTGGCGAAAATGGTGACGTTATAAATCGTGGCTCACAGGATATAGGACGTTGAGGTGGAATGCTATTAGCTAAAAAACATCACGCAGCCTAGCATTTGCATCCAAATTGTACTCAACAATGTGAAAATTTCGCTGTGTGACATATATGTACAGTAAAATGTACCGCTCGGTTCGTTGCATGGGGGCTTTGATAATGATTTATTAATTATGTAAATAATTTAATAAATGAAATTGTTTTTGAATATATCTTTACGTTTGCATGTGTTGACATATATTTTCTTTATTTTAGCCTTGTTCGTTTCTTTTAATGACTAAAATAACCAGTTAAGTCCCACACATCTGTTGATAGAATTTATGAATACTTTTATCATACCGTACATGGTTCATACACTAATATATAAAATTTCCTACCTGAACGTATCTCCGAGACGATCATTGAAATACATGTAGTAGTCCTTGTCGAGGGTAAATATGTCACCTGTGTTAAAGTATAGATCACCATCTTTGAATACGTTTGATACCTTCTTGCTCTCCGTCAGTTCTTTCTTTCCCCGATACCCTTTATATGCTCTCACCTCATCGATAGGTGTTAGAAGTAACCCAGGCTTGCCTAAATAGACATTAGGGTAAAGAAAAGTCTTAGCAGTCATTGTGGAGTCTATATGGTGTTGGGGCGCCTTCGCGCATCATATTCTCTCAGAGAAGGCCAATAATAGCAGAAGTACACGACGTATAGGAAGTTACGATAGAAAAACTGTAAGAACGTTTGCATCTGTGAAGTTGGGGTGGGGGTGGGGTGGGGTGGGCACTACTCTTCATTGCTACGTGAATGGGTTTGAACGGATACGAGTAAACGTTATCTGGAAGTTACAGAACGCTTACCAGTTTCGGCTGGAAGGCATCTCCCGTCAGCTCCTCGAATCGGCGTAGCCGTGTCAAACTCATACTGTACAAAGCGATATTTACCAAGTTTCTGCAAGTAACCAATAACACAATATAATGTGAAGAAATGTGGTAGAGTACTGCAGCTGGTATTTGTGATAAGAACGGACAAAATATTAGCTAGGTTAATGTATAGGGGTGAGATGAACGGTTCAATATAGGATAAAATCATAATTCTGTTAGGAGTTTGCACTATTTTAGTTCTCATCCTACAAAAACGATTTTACTTTTAACGTACACGTGGTCTGTTTTGTGTATGTACCCTAGGCCCTAGATACAAGAATTTCAAAAAAATAAATGTCAAATCGAGAAATGGACAGTAAATGCATGGCACCTAAAACTGCCAATACAGGAGCTATTTTTTCCTCACCTACATACTGGTTTTGTATTCATAGTACTATGCTACTATAGACTGATTTGAAATTGTTTGGACTGCCTGAAACAATTTTCAATTTAGACCGAATTAAACTTAGTGGGGGTCTGAAGCCAAACTAAGAGAATTTAATTTTTTTATCCTACATTGAATGATTGATGGCGCCCTGATGAAATTGTGAACGTTGTGAGCTTGTAATTGTAATTTAAACAGGGTCCTCAATTACTAAGATACTAAGATAAAACACGTGTCCTTTACAAACTATGCCATTCTTCCACTACACCTACTACGTATGACTACATCCCCAGTGTTTTCTTAATAATGGATGTCTCGCCATCTTTCCAATATCAATTAATACCAACATCCTCAACTCTGGGCGCTCAACAGATATAAAGCTTACAGTATCAATGTGGTTACTACGTCAACAAAAGGTATTAGGAATTAATTCCAACATAACTATTTACAAACATTGGTCGATACACAGTCGAGTTGAAGTTCCCTTACCTGGATGAGTGGCGTCATTCTCCCACAAGATCCAACTTTATTATCAACATTACAAGTGAAAATGTTCCCTTCGGTAGCACCGTAAAACTCGCCAATGTGTGGGATTGCAAATCGACGAGCGAAGTCAACCCAGATATCAGTCCGTAGTCCATTTCCACAGGCAAAACGCACCTTGTGATTCCTGTCCTCAGTACGCTATAATATGGAATAATATAGAATATACTACTTGATTCAGTACAAAAAAAACAGTTTGCTATAAACATAATTTCGACAAAAACTGTAAACTGCAAACTTCAAGATGTTAGTACATTTACACCCTGGAAATCTTGTTGCTAAGTAATCAGCTATGTCTGTCTGTACACATACATGTATGTATGTATGTATGTATGTATGTATGTATGTATGTATGTATGTATGTATGTATGTATGTAATATATATATATTTTTTTTCAGGTAGGCAGGCATGCAGACAGGCAGAGGAGGGGGAGTATCAATAATATTTGTATAAGGTCTGGGGGAGGGTCAATCTTTTTTACTCACTGGAAAAACACCACCCCCTTCTGTAATTTAGGCCCAGTCGTTAAAGGAACATTTCTCCACACCATATATTCCAAGATATATGTACCTAGTTTTGGAACTTAGAGATTCTGCAAAGTTGGAAAAATGTGGGTTTAATCGTTGAGTATTGTGGTGTAAAATCTCACCTCGGGTTGTGCCAACAAGTATCGGCATACTTCACCGATGTAAAATATAACTGTGACATCATGCTTGCGAACGTCTTGCCAGAAACGACTAGCCGAAAACTTCTGGGCTAACACCATAGTTGCACCTGTTTGAAAGTTTTCAAAATATGCAGGGATATATCTCCGTTGAATCTAAATATCACAATCAACTTAATAATAGTTCAAATTTCCAATATACCGTCTTTTTTCTAACAAAGGTCATGTCAAATCCGAGAAAAAAACCCACATGTATGTTACAGAGATATCCCAAGCTAGATAAAACACATAACGATTCATGGAATAACAACAGCTGGCAAACGAAATTAACTAAACTATATAATATTCCCCAATATTTGTCTTCTTCGTTTAGCCAAGGAAAATACGAGTGACCTAAGGGGCCTTGCAACTACCGGTCGTTAGACGAGTAGTGACAACCCTTAGGTCACGAGTATTTTATGGTTGAATGAAGGAAAATTGTGGGAATAATATAATTATACCACCTCTACCATAATTTATTTAAAAAATCGGCAAAAATGACGGCGCATATTTCGAACACAGCAGAACCAGTGACGTATCTACACGGGGTGTCGTGACGTACAACGACCAGGGTATATAATCCCTATATATTTTCTGTTCAGAGACAATAACTGGCGGATTTGTGCCTGGTGTAACGTCTAATTGTCATTTTGCTGGTTGTTTGAACTTTACCTACCTTTACGGAGTCCATATGCGAGTGTTATCAGGAAGGCTGAGGAGTGATACAGCGGCAAGGTAATGTAGAATACGTCGTCTTCAGTAAGATCAAGAATGTCAAGCAGTAAAGTACAGCCGATGTGTTTCTGATGTGTAATATTACATG